>NC_091982.1:120746093-121028479 GCF_044704955.1 Pristiophorus japonicus
CTTCCCCTTCTCTTCCTCCCCCCCTTCCCCTTCTCTTCCTCCCCCCCTTCCCCTTCTCCTCCTCCCCCCCTTCCCCTTCTCCTCCCCCTTCCCCTTCTCCTCCTCCCCCTTCCCCTTCTCCTCCTCCCCCTTCCCCTTCTCCTCCTCCCCCCTTCCCCTTCTCTTCCTCCCCCTTCCCCTTCTCCTCCTCCCCCCTTCCCCTTCTCCTCCTCCCCCATTCCCCTCTCCTCCCCCATTCCCCTTCTCCCCCCCTCTCCTCTCCTCCCCCCTTCTCCTCCCCCCTTCTCCTCCCCCTTCTCTTCCCCCCATCCCCCTTCCCTCCTCCCCTTCCCTCCTCCCCCTTCCCTCCTCCCCCCCTCCCCTTCCCTCCTCCCCCCTCCCCCTTCCCTCCTCCCCCCACTCCCCCTTCTCCCCCATCCCTCTCCTCTCCCCCACCTCCCTCTACCCCCTCCACCCCCTCCTCCCCCTCCCCTCGCTGTCAGAAACACAGACACTGACAGACAGAGAGTGAGAGACAGACACTGACAGACAGACAGAGAGATAGAGACACACTGGGTGGGGGAGTGGGGGCATCCCAGCACGCTGTTGGAGGGCTCCCGGTGCTGCAGTCGGTAAGTAGAAAATGTTTTATTTATTGATTTAAAAAAAAAAAATTTTTCTTATTAATTTTTTTTGATTGATTTATTGGTTGATTTATTGATGTTTTTATCATTTATTATTGATGATGGCTCTTTATTTGTAAAACTGAAGTGTTTAATGTTTGTAAACCCCCCCCACTCCCGCCCCCCCATTCCCTACGCCTGATTTGTAACCGACGCCTGATTTTCTGAAGTGTAGACAAAGTTTTTTCGAGCATACAAAAATCTTCACTTACTCCATTCTAAGTTAGTTTGGAGTATTGGAGTAAGTTTTCACTGCCAAAACTTTGAAAACAGGCGTAAGTGGCCGGACACGCCCCCTTTTGAAAAAAAAATTTTGTTCCAAAGTGAAACTGTTCTAACTGACTAGAACTGGAGCAAACTAAATGCCGAGAATTTGAATTTCTAAGATACTCCGTTCTACACCAGTTGCTCCAAAAAATCAGGAGCAACTGAGGCCGAAACTTGGGCCCCTAGTGTGCACTGCACCTTGTCTGTCTTAACATCCGTCCTATAGAGTGGAACCCAAACCTGCACACATTGCTCCAACTGTAGTCTTACTGAGGTTCATATAGATTCACCATGACATCTCTACCATAAAACTTAGTATTCCATTAGATTTGTTTCATGGCCTTATCTGTAAATGTAGATTCTTTTCTCTCAATCTGGTTCAGTAAAATTACTGAGTCGAATACCTCTTGTGCTTTGAACAAAGCAGTCTTTATTTTACCGGCCGGCAAGACCTATCAGACAGAAGATATACTCTCTCGATAGAGCGTACACACTCCCTACGGATAAGTGAAGTTACATCGTAAAGCGACAACAGTTATACATTCTCGGCAAAAGATAACAAGATAGGGCTAGAGTGACATCCTAGTTCAACCTATCTCTTTTGGTCCCTCTTTCCCTTTGTCCACTCATAAGCCGACCTAAGTATGGTCTGATTTTAAACAAAGACCTTCTGTTAATGTTTCAGGTTAATAACATGATTTAATAAGACCTTGAGGTTTTTCTGCAAGCTGTGGGTTTTGTTTCAATATGTGTTAGTGTTGTAACATTTCGCAGTCTCGAGTCCGAGATGTCATGGCTATTCCTCCATGAATTCTTTGTTAGCTTATACTGTCCCTATACAATTCCCACGTTCTCAACTTCAATATCTCTATACATTTTAAACATTCACATTCCCCCCTTTTATCATTCCATGATAACACTTAGGATCATTCTAGGAGTAAAATGTATAGGAAATGTGAACACACCTAATATCCAGAAAAGTTCCCATTTTGCGCATAAACATAAGACATGTAGCTCTCGTCTCTGTCTCCCCTCCCATGCGCCGAAACTGTCATATATCAACACTATTATACAGACTGTGGCATACAGACAGTTTCATCTTATGGCTCAGGATTCAGATAAATAGTCCAATTATTTTGCTGATTAAAAGAGTTCAGTTTTCCCGTCTCTCTTCTCAGGTCACCGTCGGTGTAGCTGGCTGTCTATCACTACGGGTAAAAGTTCAAACTGGTCCACGTTCCAATTAGGATGCCAACGGCCTTGTTCAGCTATGGAGAAGAGGAAGTCTGGAACAGAAACAGGAGTTAGAATAACCAGTAAAATAGGTTCGTTAGAGGGTGGTGAGCTTGCAGTGGTGCAGGTGAACCCAGGCACTTTTCCCCTCAACCTTGGCTGCAGTGGGGGTAGTGAGTAACACCTGAAAAGGCCCCTCCCATTGTTGCTCTAATCCCTTCCGAATCCATACTTCCCTGGTGCCACGAGGGACAATTCGGGTAAAACTGGGAGGTCGAGGTGAGCATCTTGAACCTGGTTGTGAACTAGTCGCAGAGCCTGAGTCAGAGAAAGAACATAGGTGATCATCAGTCGAGCTGAGATCTCATATCTAGGAACAATTTCCCTCATTAACACCTTAACAACAGTTTGAGCCTTATTGTCCAGGTTAGGGTAGGCTTCAATCCATCTGCTAAACACATCTACTATTACTAACACATATTTGTAACACTGAACTTTTTGCAACTCAATGTAGTCCAACTGAAATGTCTCAAAGGGACCTTCGGGTAGGGGCGTTTTACCCCAATCACAGGGGACTCCCTTCCCTGGATTATGTTGCTGGCCAACCAGGCAACGACTACTGATGTTCTGGGTGAGCGCCTGGAGTCTAGGATGCCACCAAGTAGCCAAAAGTGTATCACTCGTGGTCCTTGCTCCACAATGAGTAGCAAAATGCATACATTCAATAACCCATAGAGCCAACTTGTCAGACATGCAAGTCTGTTCCGCGGGAGTGGTCCAGAGTTTAGAAACATTGTCATAAGTACATGCATAATATTTCCACAACAGTTTATCTTTTTCAGGAGCGTCCTCCTGTGCTTTTATAACATCTTGGATGGTTGGCATTGGTTTTTCCGAGGCTAACTTATCCTTCGCAGGATTTTTAGTCTGACTCATAATTTTGGGCACTACCATCTGTTGGCCACGAGAGGCCTGTTTGGCCTCTTGGTCAGGACAACGATTCCCTATATCAACCAGAGAATTTCCGGTAGTGTGGGCGGTACATTTGACAATGGCAATGCGTTTGGGGAACATGAGGGCTTGCAACAAATCAGATACTAGCTGTTTATGAGATATCTCATTCCCCTGTGAGGTTAGGAATCCCCTATTTTTCCATAATTGTCCAAAATCATGGGCCACCCCAAAGGCATACCTAGAGTTGGTATAGATATTGACTTTGAGGTCTTTGGCCAAGATACAGGCTCGGGTGAGGGCGAATAGTTCAGCTTGTTGAGCAGAATAGGCAGTTTCAAAAGTGGCAGATTCCAAGACCTGATTCTCCTGGTTTACTATGGTGTATCCTGAGATTCGTGTACCTTCTGGATTAATTCCGTACAGTCTGGATCTTCAATTGGTACATCAACAAAATCTTCCCTGACTGATGTGGCCTCTTAAATTAAAGATAAGCAATCATGACTGGGTTCTTCCTCATCTTGGGATGGCTCAGTAAGAAAACAGGCCGGAATAATTGCAGTACAGTGCCGAAAGGTCAGTTTAGGATTGCCTGTGATTTCAGTGGGTTCTGTCGGATAGAGGGCCAGTCCACATTGCCCTGCACTGGGATCTCAATCGGATCAATGGGAGTATAACCCACTTGGGAGGGGTCCTCTGCCCACACATGAGGATCCACATAGTCAGCTATGTCCGAGCCAGTATGATGCTGTAGAGTCGTTAAGACCTTCTCGGGGTCCCCATGAAATTGGACTGTTCGGCCATGTTTTACGATTTGCACATCCCGGCTGGTAGGGTCAGCCTCATCTATGGCCTTGCGTACCATAACTCCCAAATCTTTAGCATGGTGAGGGGCTAATACTTCACGAGCAATATGCGGTGCCATTGTTAGGGGCTGTTTCCACAGATTCTTATCCACTTCTACAAAATCTGCCTCTCTTTCCAGTCCAGTCACTCTAGCCCTTAATAGAATTCCCTTCACTTCCCCTTCGTGATCCTGATAAAAGTTCTGCAGGTCCTGATTCTTTCCACTGGGATCGTATGCTAGGGTCACGTGATAGGGTGCCTGCGGCAGGTCCAGAGACCACCACTGAGGGGTTCTAGTGATATAATACTGCCGCTTAAGGGTTTCCTGTTTTACAATAATCCCATCATCTCCACACTCCAAATGCAACTGGAATTTGCAGAGGAGGTCTCTAGCCATCAAGTTACAGTCCAGATTGGTTGTGATGACAACTCGATGTTCTTCCTGGTAACCCATTTTAACCAGTTCTGACACTGGGAATGTCGAGATTTGTCCCAGGAATCCTGAAAGTTCCTGTGTTTCAGTAGAGGCAGGGAGTTTAAGCTTTGATTGTACAGAAGACATGAAGGCTCCCGTATCTATCAAAAAGGATTGCCACTCATTCAGAATGGGTTCGTCGTCCGGGGAGGATCCCTGCACAATCAAGCTGCGTAGTCAATCGGGAGGCAATTGACCAAAGGGGTTGTTCTGGGAGAAGTTAGTGTAAGATCCTCCTCTCCCCCCTTGCCCCCCCTCCTCTTCTTCCTCTTCCTTTTCCATGCTGACGGTAGGGGCAATTTTTATTCCAATGTCCTTCCTGCCCACAATTAAAACAGTCAATTCCTCTTACCCAGTCCCGGCCTCTTCCCATACCATGCCGGGGACAATAGGGAGGTTTATTAGCAGGGCTCGGGCCGTTTGGTTGTTTAGTATAACCGTATCCTTGCTTATCCATCCAATCCTGTATGCAACACTGCGGTTCTATTGATCCTTCCTCCCGAGATGGCTCTTCCTTTCTAGTCACGTATTTAGTCTTGACTCAGGTTGGGGGCGCACCTTCCCCCTCCTCTTTCTTTACCTGCCAATAATATCTAACTGCCCTTTCCATTTGTCCGGATAGCGTGAGCAATCAAATAGTTGTTCGAAGATCACATAGACATCTATAGTGGGGTGGTCTGCAGCTTGTTGTGCATCAGGGTTTGGCATTGGTCTGACAGGGAATTGGTGTCGGGACTTTGGGATCTTGGAAATCATTTCTAGGTCGGAGGATGTTTCGGAGCTGTCTGACTGCTTGACAGTTCTGTGTCTCGATCGGCGGGGGTGTTTGCTATGTCTTTCACAACTTGGACTGGTAGATTGACTAGAAGATTTACGGGACTGTCTGTGAGTGAGATATAGTTTTGCCCTTTCGAGTGTGAGATCTGGTCCTTTCGGCTATATTGCTTGTGAACTGGGGATCCGAATCGCTATCAGAGGATGAGGAGTCAGTTTGGGTTTGTTGCTTTGGTGGTATGGGGTTATTTTTAACTCCTCTCGCCGGAGTGTAAGGTGGAGGGTGTTGGGAAGAGGACTGGAGCAAGGGGCCAGGGGGTGCGGGAGGCGCCGTTGGGCGCTGAGTCAGTGACCACTTATCAATTTCATCATCAGCCTCGGTTAACACAAAGCCAGCCATTTTACTACGTAGTCGGTCAATACCTTTCTCAGAGGTCCCAGAGGATCTCTTAGTAAGTTTCTCGTGCGCACATTCTTTTTTTTTTAAGACGTCTACAGTTTTAACATGTGTTCCCTCTGTCAATGAAAGTCCTAATTTAATAGTATTTATTTGCCAACTTGACAGAAGTGATGCATCTTTTAATATTTTTTTGACAATCCCTGTGCTTTTTTTTTACTACCTCTACGCTTCTAGTGCCACCTAGAGGCCATTGATCATCTCCCAATAATTTGTTCAGGGCTCCTGATAATTTTCTAAAGTCTTCAGCTCTTTCAGGGAATTCTTCACACAACTTTTGTAATGGACTACCCGCATCCGTTGTTTTATCCAATTGATTATCCATTATCGTGTCGTTACGCGTTCACGTAGTCGTGCGATTTAAACAAACTTAAAACAAACAGACTTTACTGAAAAACAGACTTAACAAACTTAACACAAAGCCGCGTCGCCCCGCGGCTCGCGTCTCCACGCGATTCCACCTAAACAAGCTTAACAAACTTAACACAAAGTCGCGTCGCCCCACGGCTCGCGTCTCCACGCGATTCCACCTAAACAAGCTTAACAAACTTAACACATAGCTGTGTCGCCCCACGGCTCGCGTCTCCACGCGCTTCCACCTAAACAAGCTTAACTAACTTAACGCATAGCCGCGTCGCCCCACGGCTCGCGTCTCCACGCGATTCCACCTAAACAAGCTTAACAAACTTAACGCATAGCCGCATCGCCCCACGGCTCGCGTCTCCACGCGATTCCACCTAAACAAGCTTAACAAACTTAACACATAGCCGCGTCGCCCCACGGCTCGCGTCTCCACGCGATTCCACCTCAACAAGCTTAACAAACTCAACAATAAACGGACTTACTGAAATCAGCATTGACTTTCGCGGTTCGCGTTGCTGCGCGTTCGCGTCGGCCCACGTTTACTCGCTCGCGCCGTCGCACGTCTCGCGTCACCATGCGTTTACGTTGCCGTGCGTCTGCGTCTGCCTTCCTCCACTCGGCCGCACGCTCGCGCTGCTGCGCGTCTCGCGTCGTTGCGCGTCAGCGCCGCTGCGCGTTCGCGTCGGCCCTCCTCCTCTCGGCCGCACGCTCGCGCCGCTGCGCGTCTTGAGTCGTTGCGCGTCTGCGCCAGCCCTCCACTCGGCCGCACGCTCGCGCTGCTGCGCGTCTCGCGTCGTTGCGCGTCAGCGCCGCTGCGCGTTCGCGTCGGCCCTCCTCTCGGCCGCCCGCTCGCGCCGCTGCACGTCTCGCGTCGCTGCGCGTTCGCGTCGGCCCTACCTTCCGAGCTGCTGCGTGATTTAAATTCAATCAGTGCCTAGACGGGCCAAGTGATATACAAGGTCGACGTCATACCTGAATTGAACACCTATCCTCTATTTAATTCCCTGTGAGCCTAATTTTCTAAATTTTATTTCTTATGAGCCTTATTTAATTTCTTTTAGTCTCCAAATTTCCCTATCCTTTCGCGTCACTGCGCAGTTTAAATTCAATCAGTCAATGAAAGCCCTAATTTAATTTCTTTTTCTGCCAACTGGACAGGAGTGATTTTTTTTTTTACTGCAGTGGAATTTTTCTCATAATTTAAAATCTCAGAAAAAAATTTTTTAGCACCTATTTAGTACGTTACTTTTTTTTTGTCTTTTCCATAACTAGAGAAAAGTCTGGCACGTAGGCTGTGGACTGCTTTTCGTTATCTCAATTGTTCCAGCCTCAAGGTCGTGTTATTTAATATAATATTTTTTTTTTGAATCCTTTTGAATCCATCTCAGTTGTTTTGCTGTGCCTTCTCTGAATGTTTTCTTTCAACAAGTTTTTCTTTTTTTTTAAACAAACCTATCCTTTGTGCATTTCCTGGCTCCGTAACTTATCATCCGAATATACGTAATTCAATAAGGTTCACACTCTTAAACTTCCCACATACAGGACAACACTACGAAGGGTTAAAACAAACTTTCATTCTGTTTGAGATCAAACAAACCACAACTCCCCGGCTTTTTTTTTTACAGTAAAAATCACAGAGGCATTTCTCATTTAAACAGACGTTCACAAGAGTCTCTTTTCTTTCCTATTAATTTTTGGATCCATGATTGATCATCTATCCCTATCTAGCTCTAACTATAACCTATCTTTCCAAGTCGCCGCTTGGTTTGCGTCATCGCGCAATTTCCCTATCTCTATCCCTATTCTAAGTTTGAAAGGTATTCACCAGATTGTCCTGGATCTTGTTCAGACACTACCTGAGAACCAGCGAGTGGCTAAACTTTCCTCAGACTTTTGAAACCGGGGGAAACTGGAGCAGTATTGAAATCATACTCACTCCAGTGGCCACTTTCCCCTCGTCTCGTCCAAGGCTAGTCTGGCTCTTAATTCGGCAGTCGTTCGTTGAGATCCCACTTCTGACACCAAATGTAAATGTAGATTCTTTTCTCTCAATCTGGTTCAGTAAAATTACTGAGTCGAATACCTCTTGTGCTTTGAACAAAGCAGTCTTTATTTTACCGGCCGGCAAGACCTATCAGACAGAAGATATACTCTCTCGATAGAGCGTACACACTCCCTACGGATAAGTGAAGTTACATCGTAAAGCGACAACAGTTATACATTCTCGGCAAAAGATAACAAGATAGGGCTAGAGTGACATCCTAGTTCAACCTATCTCTTTTGGTCCCTCTTTCCCTTTGTCCACTCATAAGCCGACCTAAGTATGGTCTGATTTTAAACAAAGACCTTCTGTTAATGTTTCAGGTTAATAACATGATTTAATAAGACCTTGAGGTTTTTCTGCAAGCTGTGGGTTTTGTTTCAATATGTGTTAGTGTTGTAACATTTCGCAGTCTCGAGTCCGAGATGTCATGGCTATTCCTCCATGAATTCTTTGTTAGCTTATACTGTCCCTATACAATTCCCACGTTCTCAACTTCAATGTCTCTATACATTTTAAACATTCACATATCCATTTGAGGTCCTGCATTTAATGTCTTGTGAACCTGAGCCCCCAAATCACTCTGCTCTTGCACATCATCCAACTTTCCACCATTCAAAATATAATTGTTTTATTAATTTACCAAAATATATAAAACAATCTCACATTTACTGATAATTATACTCCATCTGTCACTTTTTTGGCCATTCCGTCATCTTATCACTTTGATCCTCAGAATTATTTACTATGCCTCCTATTTTAGTACTACCTGAAAATTTGGACAGTACTCCCTCCAGCCCTATATCCAAATCTTTGATGTACACAGTGAACATAAAGTGGTCCTAGAGTGGAACACTGCTACCCACTTACAAGTATTCTGAGAAACTGTGTCTACTATGTTTCCTCCCTTCAAACCAGTTTTTAATGGAATTTATCACTCGACCGTAAATTCCATACCCCTTAATCTTCTCCATAAATCGCCAATGTAGTACATTATGAAAGGCTTTCTGAAAGTCTATGTACAACACATCCATTGCATTTCCCCCATCCACCATATCTCTCACCTCCTTCAGCACGGGCTCGATTGGCCGAATGGCCTTTTTCCGTGCTCTAACCATTCTTTGATTCTAAAGAGTTCTTATCAGATTTGTGAAGCACCTTCTTCCTTTCTCAATCTGTGTTGGCTGCTTTTAATTATCTTTGAAGTAATTTAGTAGTAAATTCCAAACATTTACCTCTAGATTTAAAGCTACTAAGCTTTGTGGAACTCTCTGATCACTTAATGCAATGTATTGTGCTGCCTGAGGAGCATCTACTTTACACTTGGAGAACGCAAGATTGAACCTTGAAGGAACGGGTGGGTGGGGAGTCAGGTTTGGCTGAGCTTGTTTTCTGCATGCTCTCAGCGATGAGACTCGAGGTGCTCAGCGCCCTCCTGGATGCTCGTCCTCCACTTAGGGCGGTCTTTGGCCGGGGATTCCCAGGTGTCAGTGGGGATGTTGCACTTTATCAAGGAGGCTTTGAGGATGTCCTTGAAATGTTTCCTCTGCCCACCTGGGGCCCACTTGCCTTGTAGGAGTTCCGAGTAGAGCGCTTGCTTTGGGAGTCTCGTGTCGGGCATGCGGACGATGTGGCCCGCCCCACAGAGCTGGTTGAGTGTGGTCAGTGTTTTGATGCTGGGGATGTTGGCCTGAGCGAGGGCACTGACGTTGGTGCGTCCATCCTCCCAGTGGATTTGCAGGATCTTGCGGAGGCAGTGCTGGTGGTACTTCTCCAGCACTTTAAAGTGTCTACTGTATATGGTCCACGTCTCAGAGCCATATAGGAGGGCGCGTATCACTACTGCTCTGTAGAACATAAGCTTGGTACCAGATTTGAGATCCTGGTCTTCGAACACACTCTTCCTCAGGTGACCAAAGGCTGTGCTGGCACACTGGAGGTGATGTTGGACCTTGTCATCGATGTCTGCCCTTGCTGATAGTTGGCTCGCAAGGTATGGAAAATGATCAAAGGCCGCGCCGTGGATTTTGATAACCGGGGGGGGCAGTGCTTTATGGCGGGGTCATGTTGGTGGACGACCTTTGTCTTACGGATGTTTAGTGTAAGGCTCATGCTTTCGTACACCTCGGTGGAGATGTTGACGATGGCTTGGAGTTCGGCCTCTGAATGTGTGCAGACGCAAGTGTCGTCCGTGTACTGTAGTTCAATGACAGAGGATGGGAAGACTTTGGATCTAGCCTGGAGGCGACGAAGGTTGAACAGATTCCCACTGGTTCTATAGTTTAGTTCCACTCCAGCAGGAAGCTTGCTGAGGGCGAGATGGAGCATTGCAGCAAGGAAGATCGAGAAGAGCGTTGGCGCGAAGCCCTGCTTGACCCCAGTCGGGCGTGCATTGGGTCTGTGGTGGATCTGTTGGTCAGGATCATGGCTTGTGAGTAAACGGTCATTAACTGCATTTTGTGGAATTGTCGTTTTGCACACTTCCTGGCTGGATTACAGAAACTCCTGGGACTTAGAGCTGCTGTGACGATTAGCTACTTGAGAAGTTCGATAGAAAGAAGGGCCCAAATTACCCCATGAGTTGCACCGTTTTTTTTGGTGTAACTTGATTTTTCTGGTGTATCTTTTTAGTTGCAAATATGGCTATTTAATTTGCACCAGTGTGAGTGAGTTAGTTAGGTTTTTTGATAGGTCAGTTTTTTTTTTCAAAAGGGGGCGTTCCCAGCCACTTAGACCATTTACGCCAATTTGCCCAGAAAAAAGTTGTACTAAACTAACTTAGGGCAGCATATGTGTCCACTATTGTCCGCACAGAAAGACCTTAACTCTACATTTAAAGCACCACCAAGCACCAAACAAAGCACAAAAAGTAATAAACAATTAATTAATTAAATAAAATAGAAGGAACCATGCACCTAAAGTACCAAGACCAAAGTAATATTCTTCCCTCATACTGTACCTTAGCCACAAGTGCAGAAAATCACCAATAACAGAAACATTTTCAGCACTGGGAACTAGATTGGTGCTGGCAAAACATGTTTCACACAGAGTTCCTGACAGCCGGCAGAGAGGGAAAATGTTCATGCTGTAATTTGGATTCTGACTCGGGTCCCAGAAGTGAAAGGACAATGTGCCAATCCACTGGAACACTTAGTGCCATGGTTTATTTTACTCCCATGGATTTGGAATTCTCCATTTTGATGCTTACACCATATAAAGAGAAAGAGGTTATCGGGGTTTTTGTCAGAATATTATAGGTGTTGTATCTGTGGACTCATCACCCGATGTCAAACTCTTGTTATTTTCACATTTGTTATTTCTACAACAGAAGTCTTTTGATGCTCACCCAAGAAGGGAGTCTATTCGGCCAGTGCTAGGAACGCCTTGCTTCGGCCCCTCCCACACAGCCTGCAGCACGTGTTTGCAGACTCTAGCGCGCATGTGCAGAGGTCCCGGCACTGTTTTTAGCGTCGGGACCTAGCTCTGCCCCCCTCTCTTCATTGTACGCCACGCCTGCTCCACAGATGGCCTGAGAATTGGCCATGATCGCAGGGAGTTTTTTCGGCGCTGCATTTGAGGTAAAATGTCGGCGGGGGGCTCGGAGATGCGCCGAAAAAACCGGAAGGCCAAATTTGGGCCTGAAATAACTTGCATTTGAGAGTCTGGGGGTTGGAGAAGAGAGAGACCTGGGGGGGCGAGGGCGGGAGAAGGGAGAGAGTAGGATGGGGGGCGGGGGAGAGACTAGGGTGGGGGAGAAGGGAGACACAAGGGTGGGGGGGGGGAGAAGAGAGAGGAGGAGGGGTGAGGAAGAGAGGCTAGGTGGGATGAGGAAGAGAGAGAGGCTGGTGGGGGGGGGGCGTTGGGGGAAGAGAAAGAGAGGCTGTGGGGGGGGGGAGGAGGAGGTAGAGGAGGGGAGAGAGAGAGAGGCTGGTTGGGGGGGGGGGGGAAGAGGAGACGGGCTGGGGGAGGGTGGGGGAGAGAGACAGACAGACTGGAGGGGAGCGAGAGAGGCGCGAGAGGGAGGGAGAGGGGCTGTGGGGGGGGGAGAGGTGGAGGCTGGGGGGGGGAGAGAGATGGGGAGGCGGAGAGAGAGGGGGAGGCGTGGGGGGGGGGAGAGAGAGGGGGAGGCGTGGGGGGGGAGAGAGAGATGGGGAGGCGGGGGGGGAGAGAGAGGGGGAGGCGTGGGGGGGGAGAGAGAGAGGGAGGCTGGGGGGGGAGAAGGGGAGGCTGGGGGAGGGGGAAGAGAGAGAGGCTGAGGGAGGGGGGAGAGAGAGAGGCTGAGGGAGGGGGGAGAGAGAGAGGCTGAGTGAGGGGGGAGAGAGATGGCTGAGGGAGGGGGGAGAGAGAGAGGCTGAGGGAGGGGGGAGAGAGAGAGGCTGAGGGAGGGGGGAGAGAGGGAGGCTGGGGGGGGAGGAGAGAGGGAGGCTGGGGGGGGAGGAGAGAGGGAGGCTGGGGGGGAGGAGAGAGAGAGGCTGAGGGAGGGGGAGAGAGAGAGGCTGAGGGAGGGGGGAGAGAGAGGCTGAGGGAGGGGGGAGGGGGAAAGAGAGGCTGAGGGAGGGGGGAGAGAGAGGCTGAGGGAGGGGCGAGGGGGGAGAGAGATGCTGAGGGAGGGGGGAGAGAGAGGCTGAGGGAGCGGGGAGAGAGAGGCTGAGGGAGCGGGGAGAGAGAGAGAGGCTGAGGGAGGGGGGAGAGAGAGAGAGGCTGTGGGAGGGTGGGGAGGGAGTGGCGAGGGAGGGAGGGTAGAGAGAGGCTGGGAAGGGGGGGGAAAGGGATGGAGGAGAGGCTGCGGGGGGATGGAGGAGAGGCTGTGGGGGGATGGAGGAGAGGCTGTTGGGGGGACAGAAAGAAAGGCTGGCGAGGGCGGCGGGGGAGGAGAGGTACGGGTGGGGGGGTGGGGGGGGGGAGACTGATTACATTCTTCCGACCCCCTACAAGGGACACGAGTAGATGATATCCAGAAGTTACAACACTGTCACTATTCAGTTCGTACCCAATAAAGCTGTTAACAATCTGTACACAATGGCTATGGTCGGGTTGAGGGGAAGGATGTACTTGCGTTGGGATAAGGCACTTCGGCTGGGGGAGGCCTGCACTTGGACTGGGGTAAGTCACTTCAGCAGGCCCTTGCTGCCTTCTGGGAAGCTCTGACCTCTTTTGCTTCAGGAAGTCAAAATGGATCGAGTTACAATTTGCAAAGTCAGTGAGACCTTGGGATGGGCGGTTCCAGTTCCACATTTGTGTGAAACTTAAAGGTGTGGCTTATCCTCCAAGGGGACCAATCAGAAACAAAGGGTGGAGCATGTTGGCCATTTTTGCAGTACAAATAAGCACGTCCTCAATGTTTCCTCTATAAGGTGACCTCTGACAGTGCTGCACTCATTCAGTGCAGTGATTCAGTCTAGATTTTGCGCTCAGGTCTCTGGAGTGGGGCATGAACCCTCTGGCTCTGAGGCACGAGTGCCACCACTGAACCAAGGCTAACACGTAGAGATATTGAGGCTGCAACACAGTTGATTGGTTTTCTTAGATTGCTGACAACTAACTCAGCTCAAATAACCCAAGTTATCCGCAGCACAATCATACACACAGCAGGCAATTTGATTTGGGTCCAACAAAATCTGTGAAAAATGTACCAGAAATCTTTTATTTGCAAGAAGAGGAAAACATCCCTATAATTTGATGCCCCTCCGCAACCCCCCCCCCCCCCCCCCCAAATCTAGATTTTCAGGGGTCCTTGGGTGCATGCTAGTATAACCGGATACTTTTGGTTATGAGTTTTGATTCAGACGGGAGCGTTAGTGAGGCACAACTGAGTTTCATGAAATAAGTTTATTCGTTTTCCTAGGGTATTTGGTGATTACATTATAATGTCATTGACTCATTAAAACCCTACCTTTCAAATCAAATGCGAATTCCCCCATGAGAATAGCATCAGACCTTTAGCTTCCTGGGAAGTTTGATATTGCAGATGGAACTTAAATGTTGCTTAAAGGAGCCCTTGAGTAACCTATTCTCTTTTCCCACCAGTAAATAGAATGTGATACTGTCAGAAAAGACCCTTATTTAATGTGCAGCATCAGATGTTTATGGTACAAATAACAAGAAACAGAAGCAACACAAAAATGTAGCAGTATACTGACACAATTTTCAAGAGGGTTTTGAAAGAACGTGCTGGTCTAGTAATTGGCTACATTTCACATCGTTTAGTCCTGGAGCTTGGAGCCAAGTATGTTTGATGCTACACTTCTCCAAGCTTGAGAAAGCGATACTCCACCCAGGGATGTGACTAACTGTAAAGCTTAATGTACTTTATTTTCCCCTTTATATACTGTACCATGCTACAGACAGCAATGTTCTCAAACAATATAGTCACAATTTACTGGAAATTCAGCAAAGATATTTTAGTGGAGATTTTCCTGGTGACCCTGGGTAAGGTTGGCAACTCTGGTTGGACGTTATTCCTGGAGGTTTTATCACACAACCTCCACCTCTAACTGCCCCGCACAGTAAGGCAGCCTTTTTCAATAACTAATATGTAAAAGTATTCAAAGAAAATGGAGGACAAAAACACTTTTTTTTCTTCTGGTTGCTCACAGCAGTGTCCTGGAAATTAATCTTTAATTCCTGGAGACTCCAGGACAGTCCTGGAAGTTATCATCTCTACACCTCGGAGCTTGCCCTTGCACTTCTCTCTGGCTTCTAAAATAATCCTTTTAGCATTAATAACTTTATGCTTTGCTTGTGGATACATTTTGAACAATTTTTTTTTAAAGTCTTGGATTTATGTAGCACCTTTCATGACCATTGGATGTCCCAAAGCGCTTTACAACCAATGAAGTATTTCTGGAGTGTAGTCACTGTTGTAATGTAGGAAACGCGACAGCCAATTTGTGCACAAGCAAACTCAGACAAAAAGCAATGTGATAACCAGATCATCTGTTTTTTTTGTTATGTTGATTGAGGGATAAATATTGGCTAGGGCACAGGGGATAACTCCCCTGCTCTTCTTTGAAATAGTGCCATGGGATCTTTTACATCCACCTGAGAGAGCAGAAGTGGCCTCAGTTTAACATCTCATCCGAAAGACGGCACCTCCGACAGTACAGCACTCCCTCAGCACTGTACTGCAGTGTCGGCCTCGATTTTTTTTGTACTCCAGTCCCTGGAGTGGGACTTGAACCCACAACCTTTAACCTGTTTTTGCAATTGTTTTGGGGTTCCTGAATACTCTGAATGAACACCAGGTTTTGCAATAACCCACTAAGTTAAGTCATATCACACTTAAGATCTTGGGTAAAGCTTCCACTGTCCCAACGATGTGACTTGGCCCATGGAAAGTGCCTTTTCACCGACCTCCCATCTGTCATTCTCTGTGTGAGAGATGATCACAATAAAGCATAGATTGAGACGAGCCCATTTAGCCTTACCTTCAAATGACCATGTACAGTGCTCTCTATCCTGAACTATACTCACCAATTTGATTTCTTGAAGGAGAATTCAACATAAATATTCACTGATCCTCAGAGGTGTTTGGGCAAAACTTCAGAATATTTCACCATTTCCATATGTCCACTGTTAAACTCTGGCCTACTGCCTTCTGGAGGTAGACCCCCTAGCCCAGCTCCAGCCGCACACAAACCATTGGCTCCTACAGGTTACCATCTCGTTATACACCTTCTACCTATAACCTCTAATCTTGTTCCCAACCAAATACCTATCCAGCTCTCTCTATAGGAATTGGTCGGCATCACAACAACTGCTTTTGCTGGAAGCATATCTCACATCTTACTTACCCACTGAGGGGTCGATGTGTATGTCATCTAATCTGTATTCTTTCTTGATGCTTCCAATTGTTAAACTTGTGCCTTCTAGTTCCGAGCTTATAGTCCAAGTCATTTATTCCTTTCAACAAGTGGTGTCTTCCTCCTTATCCTTTTTCTCCAGAGAGAGCAAGTACAACACTGCAAACCCAATCTCCAAGGGCTCCCTCCACCTCAGAAAGTTGATTTTGAAAATGCTCCTCCTCATTTACAAATCCCACCATGGTCTTGCCCCACCCTAACTCGGCTGTCTCCAGTTGTATGTCCCTCCTCACACACCATTTCCTCTGTCCACCAGTTGCTGTTTTCGGAGCCACTAAATCCCATGACCACTTGAACTCCCTCCCTCAACCCTGCCACCTTGTCACCTCCCTCCCTGCTTTCTGCACCTACCACCAAAAACTTCCTTCTCTTATTCTCTTTTCTCTGTGTCAACCTTTTCCCATCACTGTACAAAGCACTCTAGCTTTTTCCTTTATGTGAGGATCGTTGTAGAAATGCTTGATTTTATTGTGGCTCTTGCATCACAGAATCATCTTTCTTGCTCTTCTCAAGCTTCCCAACCCCGTACCAATTGGTGCTGATTATGGGTGTTTTATGCGCTATAAATTATGCCCACAAGGAACTCATTTTAAATTGAGCCCGCACAACTGACCAAGGGAGAGACTTTCGGTCCGCCATGCTCGGCTGAATCTAAACCTAGGGCTCAGACAGCAGTAATGCTTCAACTCTCTGTGGCATATTTAGTTGTGAACTTTGAGCGACGTAGCAAATCTTTGTTACTTTTCCCTCTCCGTGTGGTGAAATGAGCAAAAGTGCTCACTGAATACTGGCTTCTGCTTAAGACTCTGAACAATTCTGAGTTGTACATGTGTGTGAAATGGGCAAGGAGTTTAGTTCCATATTGCCTTCTGTCAGTAGTGTTATATATGTGGACTTGTATTTACTCTGTACAGCCACTAGAGGGCTCATTCCCCGGAGTCCCAAGGGATCCCATAATACCTTGGGAGCACATGTATTTAAGAAGGCTTCACAGGTTGGAGAGGCACTCTGGAGACCTGCAATAAATGACTACGGTCACTCTTTGAGCTCACAGTGTTCAGTCTGACTCTTTCGTCGCCAGTTGTTGTGTATGGAGAGATACAGATAGCAAACCCAAAGATACAGAGAACAGTGGGTATCCTGGAGAAATTCTCGGAGGGAGATGATCGGGAAACTTTTGTGGAGCGACTCGACCAATATTTCGTGGCCAACGAGCTAGATGGGGAAGGGAGCGCTGCCAAATGAAGGGCGATCCTCCTCGCCTTCTGTGGGGCACCAACGTATGGCCCCATGAAGAATCTGCTCTCTCCAGCGAAACCCACATAGAAATCGTACGTCGATTTGTGCACACTGGTCCGAGAGCATTTGAACCCGAAGGAAAGCGTTCTGATGGCGAGGTACCAGTTCTACACCTATGAAAGGTCTGAAGGCCAGGAAGTGGCGAGTTATGTCGCCGAGCTGAGACGCCTTGCAGGACATTGCAAATTTAAAGGACATTTAGAGCACATGCTCAGAGACTTTTACGTACTTGGCATTGGCCACAAAAGCATACTTCGCAAACTTTTGACTGTAGAGACCCCAATCTTGAGTAAGGCCATAGCGATATCCCAGGCGTTCATTGCCACCTGTGACAATACTAAGCAAATCTCTCAGCACACAAGTGCTGCTACAAGTACTGTGAACAAAGTGATGTTGTTTTCGAATCGTAACATACAGGACAGGTCACACATACCTGCAGCTACACGTCCGCAGCTGACTCAGAGTCCACCATCAAGGGTGATGAATGCAAGGCCATTAACATCTTGTTGGCGCTGCGGGGGTGATCATCGTTTCCATTCATGCCAATTCAAAGGATACGTTTGCAAGGGCTGTGGAACGATGGGACACCTCCGAGTGTGCAGGGGAGCTGCTAAGCCTGTTAAACCTGCAAATCACCACGTTGCAGAGGAAGAAAGATCCACGGAGGATCACTACGAACCAGAGCCTCAGATAGAGGAGGCAGAGGTACATGGGATGCACACATTCACTGTGAATTGACCCCCGATAATGCTGAATGTTGAACTAAATGAACTCCCGGTGTCAATGGAGCTATACACGAGTGCGAGCCAGTCCATCATGGGCAAAAAAACTTTCGAAAGGTTGTGGTGCAACAAGGCCTCAAGGCCAGTCTTAACTCCAGTTCGCACAAGACTAAGAACTTACACGAAAGAACTGATTCCTGTAATCGGCAGTGCTACCGTAAAGGTCTCCTACGATGAAGCAGTGTACAAGCTACCACTCTGGGTGGTACCAGGTGATGGTCCCACACTGCTCGGCAAGAGCTGGCTGAGAAAGATACGCTGGAAGTGGGATGATGTCCGAGCACTATCGCCCGCTGACGACACTTCGTGTGCCCAGGTCTTAAACAAATTTCCTTCACTGTTCGAACCAGGCATCGGGAAATTCCAAGGAGCAAACGTGCAGCTCCACCTAATTCCGGGGGCGGGTCCCATCCATCATAAGGTGAGAGCAATACCATACATTATGAGAGAAAGGGTAGAGATCGAGCTAGACCGGCTGCAGCGAGAGGACATCATTTCAACGATCGAGTTCAGCGAGTGGGCCAGTCCTCAAGGGAGACGGCACCATCAGAATCTGTGGCGATTACAAAGTAACAATCATTTCTCCCTGCAGAACCAATACCCACTACCAAAAGCCGACGACCTCTTTGTCTTTCCTCCCGTCAGCGTTGCATTCACGAAGCTGGATCTGACTTCAGCCAACATGACGCAGGAACTGGACAAATCATCGAAGGCCCTCACCTGCATCAACACGCTCAAAGGTCTTTTTGTTTGTAACAGATGCCCGTTTTGAATCCGATCAGCGGCGGCGATATTCCAGAGAAACATGGAAAGTTTACTGAAGTCGGTCCCACACACTATGGTCTTCTAGGACGACATCACAGGTCGGAACACAGTCGAGCACCTGCAGAACCTGGGGGAGGTTCTTAGTCGACTTAACCGCGTGGGGCTCAGGTTAAAATGCTCGAAGTGCATTTTCCTGGCGCATGAAGTGGAGTTCCTGGAAAAGAGGATTGCAGCGGACAGCATCAGGCCACCAACGCGAAGACGGAGGCAATTGAGCACGCACCAAGGCCACAGAACGTGACAGAGTGTGGTCGTTTCTGGGACTCTTAAACTACTTTGGTAACTTCTTACTGGGTCTCAGCACCCTGCTAGAACCACAACGCATCTTACTATGAAAAGGGGGTGAATGGGTTTGGGGCAAAAGCCAAGAAAATGCTTTTGTAAAAGCGAGAAAATTGTTATGCTCAAACAAATTGCTTGTGTTGTATGATCCATGTAAGCGTTTGGTACTAGCATGTGATGCATCGTCATATGGCATCGGGTGTGTATTGCAACAAGCTAATGATTTGGGGAAACTGTAACTGGTTGCTTATGCACCCAGGAGCCTGTCTAAGGCCGAGAGAGCCTACAGCATGATTGAAAAAAAAGCGTTAGTGTGTATCTATGGGGTAAAGACAATGCATTCAATACCTGTTTGGACTAAAATTCGAATTGGAAACTGACAATCCACTTATTTCCCTGTTTTCCGAGAGCAAAAGGATAAATACCAATGCATCGGCCCGCATCAAGAGATGGGTGCTCACGTTGTCCCCATACAACTATGCCATCTGCCACAGGCCAGGCACAGAAAACTGCACCGATGCTCTCAGTAGGCTGCCATTGCCCACCACGGGGGTGGAAATGGCACAGCCCGCAGATCTAGCCATGGTTATGAAAGCATTTGAGAGTGAACAATCACCCGTCACTGCGCGGCAGATCAAAACCTGGACAAGCCAGGACTCCTTATTATCTCTAGTCAAAAGCTGTGTGCTTCACGGGAGCTGGTCCAGTATCCCAGTGGAAATGCAGGAAGAGATAAAGCCGTTCCAGTGGCGCAATTTGTTTGAGCATAACAATTTTCTCGCTTTTACAGGCAGAACTGCCTTCTGTGGGGCAGTCGAGTAGTGGTCCCCAAGAAGGCCAGAGACCTTCATCAATGACCTCCACAGTACCCACCCAGGCATCGTAATGATGAAAGCGATAGCCAGATCCCACGTGTGGTACCCGGTAACGATGCGGACTTAGAGTCCTGCATTGACAGATGTAATATGTGCTCGCAGTTGAGCAATGTACCCAGGGAGGTGCTGCTAAGTTTATGGTCTTGGCCCTCCAAACCATGATCTAGGGTACATGTCGACTATGCAGGCCCATTCTTGGGTAAAATGTCCTTTATGGTTGTAGACACATACTCCAAGTGATTGAATGTGAGATAATGTCAGCCAGCACATCCGCTGCCACCACTGAAAGCCTGAGGGCCATGTTTGCCACACACAGCTTACTCAATGTCCTGGTGAGCGACAACGGGCCATGTTTTACCAGTGCTGGGTTCAAAGAATTCATGACACGTAAAGGGATCAAACATGTCACATCTGGCCCGTTTAAACCAGCGTCCAATGGTCACGCAGAGAGAGCAGTGCAAATCATCAAGCAAGGCTTGAAGAGGGTAACTGAAGGCTCACTGCAGACTTGCCTATCCCGAGTCCTGCTTAGCTACCGTATAAAACCACACTCACTCACTGGGATCCCACCTGCTGAACTGTTCATGAAAAGAGCACTTAAGACAAGGCTCTCGTTAGTTCACTCTGATCTACATGAACAGGTAGAGAGCAGGCGGCTTCAACAAAGTGCATACCATGATTGCGCAAATGTGTCACACGAGATTGAAGTCCATGATCCTGTATTTGTATTAAATTATGGACAAGGTCCTGACACTGTCGTGGCCAAAGAGGGGAGCAGGGTGTTTCTGGTCAAACTTTCAAATGGACTCATTCACCTTGGACCAAATCAAACTCAGATTCACGGACTACCCTGAGCAACCCACCTTGGACCCTACCTTTTTTGATCCCCCAACACACACACCAGTGGCAACCGACACCACGGTTGAACATGAAGCAGAACCCATCATCCACAGCAGCCCTGCAGCGCCCAAAATACCGGGCAGCCCAGCAAGGCCAGCTGCACAGCAGCCCAGCGAGGGCCCAACAAATGATTCAACAACACCAACTTTCACACCGAGACCATCAACCAGGGCAAGAAGGACCCCAGATCGACTCACATTGTAAATAGTTACACTATTGACTTTGGGGGGGGAATGTTGTTATATATGTGGACTTGTATTTACTCTGTACAGCCACCAGAGGGCTCATTCCCCGGAGTCCCAAGGGATATCATAATCCCTTGGGAGCACAGGTATTTAAGGAGGCCTCAGGTTGGAGAGACTCTCTGGAGACCTGCAATAAAAGACTACGGTCACACTTTACTTTGAGCTCACAGTGTTCAGTCTGACTCTTTCTCCATACACAACAAGTAGTTCGTACTTCCTGGATTTCTTTCGGGATTTATGTGGACATGTTGTGAGCTCTGTAATAACACTAGTAAGTTGCGTTATGTGAGTGGGCTAAAAATTGCGTATCTTTCACCTGTTTTTTTTGTGATATTTTGCCATTACCGGGAAATTCGGAGAATTCTTGTGCCGGTGGTTTTTAAGTACCGTTGGGGAGAGGACCGCCGGCGTATAAGACTTGAAATAGCGCTTGCGCCAAATACATAGGACGGAAAAAAACACCTGGGAAAAACCTGCGTTGCAGCCCTTGGAACGGCGGTAGATATGAAGACCTGAAAAAGATAAGTTAAGGTTTTTATTTTTGAATTCTTTTGTAGTGATTCGATAGTTGGGTGTCTTGTGAATGTGTGATTTTTTTTTTGCAATTTTTTTTTTGGTGTTTTCCGCCCTCCCAAGGTCTCTCGCAGTTGGCCTCGGAGAAAAATTGCAGAAAATTCGCGGTTTGCGCCACGAAGCCTCGTGCAACGCCGATTTTTACCGCTGGCTGAACTGAAGCCCGAATTTTAGGCCTCATAGCGGTAGCGGAGTCATTGCGGTATTTTTGGCGCAAAAATGCTGCCATCACCAAAGATTTAATTTCTAGCCCCTAACGTTTATACTTGGTAGTGAGACAGAGAAACTAAGATAAAGCGAGTTAAATTGCACCCTGACGTAGCTTTGCACTCTTAATAATTCTTCCACTGTATTTGTGGCGTATAATCCTTTATTATTGGTGCAGCTGGTGAGTATTATTGTTCACTTATAGAAACATAAACATTTACAGCGCAGAAGGAGGCCATTTCGGCCCATTGTGTCTGTGCCGGCCGACAAAGAGCTGCACGGCCCTTTGTCAGCAGCCCCACCGGTTACATACAAACCCATGAACAATGACGGAAAGGCAAAGAGCACCCAGTCCAACCAGTCCCCACCACTGCAACACCCATTATACTAAAAACATCTACAATTCACCCCAGCCGGAGCCATGTGATCTCTTGGGAGAGGCAAAAACCACTTAAAAACCCAGGCCAATTTAGGGAGAAAAAATCTGGGAAAATTGCTCTCCAACCCATCCAGGCGACCGAAACCAGTCCAGGAGATCGCCCTGGCCGTATTCTATTCCCTGCAGTACTTACCATTAAATCTGCGCCGACCAACAAAAGGTCATCTAGTCTATCCCAATTACCAGCTCTAGGTCCGTAACCCTGCAGGTTACGGCACTTTAAGTGCCCATCTAACCATCTCTTAAAAGTGGTGAGGGTATCTACATCCACCACTCTTCCAGCCAGCGAGTTCCCGATCCCCACAGCCCTCTGCGTAAAGAAGACCCCCCTCCTCAAATCCCTCCTAAACCTTCCACCAACCACCTTAAAACTGTGCCCGCTCGTAATAGCTCCCTCCACCAATGGAAATAGACCCTTACTATCCACTATGTCCAGGCCCGTCAATATTTTGTATACCTCGATGAGGTCTCCTCTTAACCACCTCTGTTCCAATGAGAACAAACCCAGCCTATCCAATCTGTCCTCATAACTAAGATTCTCCATTCCAGGCAGCATCCTCGTAAATCTCCTCTGCACCCTCTCTAGTGCAATCACGTCCTTCTTATAATACGGTGACCAGAACTGCACGCAGTACTCCAGCTATGGCCTAACCAAAGTATTATACAATTTAAGCATGTCATAAAAATCTAAAGGATTATGGCAGCTGTTCTGGTCTCTATACTCAAAAAAATTATTATTGAAGCAATGGAAAAGTGCAGAAAAGGTTTGCAAGGATGTTGCCACAATTGAGAGAATACAACTTTCAGGAAAGAGGAGAACCGATAGAGGTCTTTTTAAAAAAAAATATGAAAGTGTTTGATGAGGCAGATGTGGAGAAACTGTTTTCATTAGTGGCTGAGTCTAGAACAAGGAGCATAAATATAACATCAGCACTAACAGATCAAATAAACAATCGCAAATGATTTTCTTTGCACAGAGAATGGTGAGTGGTTGAAACAGATAGCATCGACATATTTAATGGGAGGCTTGATGCATATATGGTGAATCCACGTCCGGACCGGGGTCAAACAGGGCTGTGTCATCGCCCCAACCCTCTTCTCAATCTTCCTCGCTGCCATGCTGCACTTCACAGTCAACAAGCTCCCTGCTGGAGTGGTGCTAAACTATAGAACCAGTGGGAACTTGTTCAATCTTCACCGTCTCCAGGCCAGGTCCAAGACCACCCCAACCCCTCTCGTCGAGCTACAGTACGTGGACGACGCCTACGTCTGCGCACATACAGAGGCTGAACTCCATGACGTAGTCAACGTATTTACTGAGGCATACGAAAGCATGGGCCTTACGCTAAAAATCCGTAAGACAAAGGTCCTCCACCAGCCTATTCTCGCCGCACAGCACTGCCCCCCAGTCATCAAGATCCACGGCATGGCCCTGTACAACGTGGACCACTATCCATACCTCAGGAGCCTCCTATCAACAAGAGCAGGCATTGACGACGATATCCAACACCGCCTTCAGTGCGCCAGTGCAGCTGTCGGCCGCCTGAGGAAAAGAGTGTTTGAAGACCAGGCGCTCAAAACTGCCACCAAGCTTATGGTCTACAAGGCTGTAGTAATTCCTGCCCTGCTGTATGGCTCAGATACATGGACCATGTACAGTAGACACCTCGACGCTGGAGAAATACCACCAACGATGTCTCCGCAAGATCCTATAAATCCCCTGGGAGGACAGACGCACCAACATTCTCGTACTCGTCCAAGCCAACATCCCCAGCATTGAAGCATTGACCACACTTGATCAACTCCGCTGGGCAGGCCACATAGTTCGCATGCCAGACACGAGACTCCCAAAGCAAGCGCTCTGCTCGGAACTCCTTCATGGCAAACGAGCCAAAGGTGGGCAGCGGAAATGTTGCAAGGACATCCTCAAAGCCTCCTTGATAAAGTGCAACATCCCCACTGACAACTGGGAGTCCTTGGCCTAAGTGGAGGAAGTGTATCCGAGAGGGCGCTGAGCACTTCGAATCTCATCGCCGAGAGCATGCAGAAATCAAGCGCAGGCAGCGGAAAGAGCGTGCGGCAAACTAGTCCCACCACCCTTCCCTCACTTTGATGATGTTGTACTTCATTGGCTGGAAAGGATGTTTTTGTGACTGGAAGGCTGTTTCCACTGGGATTCTAGTGACAGAGACTGTAATTCCCGTATTGGACTGTTCAGCCACCTAAGAACTCATTTTAAGAGTGGAAGCAAGTCATCCGAGGGACTGCCTCTGATGATGATTGGGCAGGGTGTGAAGAACTAATTAGTGTGGGAGGCAGCTCGTGTGGTATATAAACACTGGCATAGACCAGTTGGGCCGAATGGCCTGTTTCTGTGCTGTAGATTATATGTAATTCTATTTTATAGAAATATTAATTACATATTGAAGGCTCTTCTGAGGCATTGTTGCCAGTAGATTGGTAACGAGAAGATTGCACTGTAAAATAAACAATGTATGTTGTCAGTAATATCTTGTGCAGTCACAGCAGCCATTTTCTTCATCAGTTCTAGAAATCATCACAAATCTTTTTTAAAATTAAAACATTTTCTAAGATGTATTTAAACTTTTACATACCCCTAACTGTTGACAAAGCACAAAGTACTATCGAAGTCGGGCAGGCGGCAAAAAGCTATGTTCTTGCCCTGCGCATAATGATAACATTTTCAGGGTGCTAATGGTTAAACATTTGGGGCCCAAGTTTCGAGCCGCGCCTAGAATGGCACAGTCCCGACCTGGACGCCCGTTTTTCACGCCACAAAGTGCGCCTAAAAAAAACATCCAGATTCTCCAGCTCCCTGCAGGTCGTTTGCAGCTCGGCGCAGCGCAGCACGAACAGTAGGGGGCGGAGCCAGGTCCCTGCGCTGAAAACAGTGCCGGGACCTCTGCACATGCGCGCTACAGTGGGCGCGCATGTGCAGTAGCTCCAGGCACCCAAAACTGTGTGGGAGGGGCCGAAGCACGCAGCCCCTAGCCCTGGCCGAATGGCCTCACTGGGGCTGCGTGAATAAGGCTCCTCCCACACCCAGCTCCTGCTTCCTCCCGACCCGACTCGACTCCCACTTCCCGCCTCCGGGCCGGACCCGACACCGACCCGACTCCCGCTTCCCCCCCCCCCTGCCCCTGGACCGGACCTGACCCCGACCCCGACCCGACTCCCGACCTGACCTCCCTCCCCCCGACCTGCCCTCCCTCTCCCCGACCCGAACCGACCTCCCTCCCTCCCTTCCACCACCCCCCCGACCCGCGCTCCCCCCGACCCGACCCAACGCCACCTACCTGTAAATCTAGTGCTGGGGACGGGCCCTGCCCGAAGTCTCGGGCCCGGCCGGGCTCGGCCCGTTCAGCCTCCCTCCCCCTTCTCCTTTCCCCCCCCCTCCATCTCCTTTTCTCCCCCCCCCCCCCATCTCCTTTCCCCCCATCTCCTCCTCCTCCCCCCCCTCCTCCTCCCCTTCTCCCCCCTCCCCCTTCACCCCCTTCTCTCCCCCCCTCACCCCCATCTTCCCCCTCCCCCTTCTCCCCCCCTCCCCCTCCCCCTCTCCCTCCTCCCCCCTCCCCCTCTCCCTCTACCCCCTCCTCCCCTTCCCCTCACTGTCAGAAACACAGCCACTGACAGACAGAGAATGAGAGACACACACAGACAGGCAGACAGAGAGCTAGAGACACTGGCAGAGACACACTGGGGTGAGGGGGGGCATCCCAGCACACTGTCGGAGGGCTCCCGTTGCTGCAGTCGGTAAGTAGAAAATGTTTTATTTATTGATTTAAAAAAAAAAAAATTTTCTTAATTTTTTTTTGATTGATTTATTGGTTGATTTATTGATGTATTTATCATTTATTATTGATGATGGCTCTTTATTTGTAAAACTGAAGTGTTTAATGTTTGTAAACTTCCCTTTAAACCCCCCCCCCCCCCATTCCCTACGCCTGATTTGTAACCTACGCCTGATTTTCTAAAGTGTAGACAAGGTTTTTTCGAGTGTACAAAAATCTTCACTTACTCCATTCTAAGTTAGTTTGGAGTAAGTTTTCACTGACGAAACTTTGAAAACAGTCCGGTAAGTGGCCGGACACGCCCCCCTTTTGAAAAAAAAATTCTGTTCCAAAGTGAAACTGTTCTAACTGACTAGAACTGGAGCAAACTAAATGGCGAGAATTCCGATTTCTAAGATACTCCGTTCTACACCAGTTGCTCCTAAAATCAGGAGAAAATCATTTCGAAACTTGGGGCCTTGAAGCTGTTGAAGACAAAAGGGATAGGGGAGAGTGGGGCAGCTGCATTAGTTTTGGTTTGCTGAAGCAAAGAGTCAGGACAGACACTATCGGCTTTCTATGCTGTGGACATCCACAGTTCAACCTTCCATTGTCCATAAACTTACAAAAGCAATACCACACTGAACCAAAAAGGTACAGGAAATAAACTTTAAACCAGAAAAGAGGAGGGAGCCATGTTCAACCTAATATGGGCTCAAAGATCATTTGACACATGGGCAAAAGTGTAGTTTCAGCGTAGTTTAATTTTCAGAAGACGAAAACTACAAAGTGCACAGAAATAAAAAAGACACTGATTACCAGAGGGCCAAAAAAACTAGCAAATAATTACAAGCAGGAAAAAGTATGTGTATCTTCTATATCTAGATCTAGATAACCAACAAGGAGAATAACTGGCTGCAAAGCCCCACTCAGCAACAGAAGGTCACGTAAACATTAAAACTTAATCTCGGGGCTCCTGAGGACCACAGAGACAATAAATGGGCAAATTATGTTTTTATTTATAATTATTTCAATTTTCTCTTCCAGAGAGTATTTTTTAGGTTGATACGGTTTGCCGGCTCGGCTAAAACCATGACCACTGACAGTTTTCAGGGAAAAAATGGTTTGAGCGATTTTGTGGGGCTTGCTTGTTTGTGAATGGTGACTTTGGTGAAAAATGGAGGAATTTGTACAAAGATGTAAAAATGATAATGAAATGTTGCAGTATCACCCATCCCAAAGGAGAGTAATAGTACAGGAATTTTCAGCAAGCTGTTGTTATGAATTGTGTTCATGTAGTTCTGAACAGTGGTAAATGAGAGAGTAGTGATCCTAATAACCAGTTACTTGTTGGAAGGAAACTTGTGCCGAGACAAGTACAGATTTATTGTTGCCTATACTGCACGTTGCGAGTATTGCAGATAGGAATTTGCTAATATGTGCCTCCGCACCCGACATTCTATCTAGAACAGATAGATTTATTTTTAACTTAAAAAATTTATTTCACCACACTTGGAATACTGTGTACAGTCTAGTCGGCATATTTTGTGTGTGTGTGTAGGGTGCAAAAAAGATTTACATGGATGATACCAGAAATGCAAGGCCAAATCTAATAGCAAAAGGATGAACAGGCTGGGTCTCTTTGCTTGAAATGGCTGAGGGATGACTTAATAGAGGTCTTTAAAATTATGAAGGGTTTCGATATAGAGAGTGTTTCCATTTGTGAGGAAGAGCATAACTAGAGGCCATCAATATAAGATAGTCACCAAGAAATCCAGTTGGGAATTCAGAAGAAACTTCTTTACCCAGAGAGTGGTGAGAGTGTCTCGGAGTGGTTGAAGCAAATAGTATAGATGCATTTAAGGGAAGGCTAGATAAGCATATGAGGGAGAAGAGAATGAAGGCTCGTGCTGATAGATTTAGATGAGGAAAGACCGGAGGAGGCTCGAGTGCATCATAAATGCTGGCATGTATTGACTGGGCTAAATGGCCTATTTCTATCCTATGTAGATGATAATTCCTGATGACCAACAGCATTGTAATATCTATACATAGCAGTAGCTACAAGAGAGAAAATTATAAGTAAAAATACTAACGGAGAAAGCAAAAAAAAGATATAGGGGGGGAAAATTGCAGTCAGAGGCTTCCTTCGGACGAATGCCCCCGACCCAAAACATTTTTACGAAAATACCTGGTGGTCCCAGAGGAACGTAAAATTCTGATTGGAGGCCTTCATTCGCTGCTCCAGATATGTATGTGTATCCTGGAAACACCAGGACCTGGACCACCAATCACTACATTGTATTCTCATTGATAATAATGGGAGCTGATTTTACGAGCTCCCATTACTATCAATAAGAATACCCCCAAAACAAGAAACACAACACAATAAATAAATTTAAAAAAAACACCTCACATATTTAAAATGAATGTTTTAGAAATTTTTTAAAAAATTTCTTTTGTTTTAATAGGGTTAAAAATAAAATTAACTTGATGCTTTTTAATATAAAAATGATAGGTTAAATGTAATTTTTCTGTTTTAAAGCTCTTAGACTGGTAAAAGTAGGCTATACAGGCATAAGAGTTCGAAGGACATTTGCTGGGCAAGAGTTGGGCAAATAGCCCAATCTCTACCCCGCAGATGTCCTTCTCCTAGGGATGCGTTGGATCTGTCAAAAGAAATCTTGACAGATCGGAGAAGCCGATTCTTGCCGCATGCACATGGTGCCCTGAGAATCGTCATTTGCCAGGCCTCGCCGGGTGTGTGCGCACCTCGTACACACCCGGAGAGACTGCAATTTCTGGCCCCTTAAGAGAAAGATGACAGAAAGAAAAGAAAACCTGGCATTTCTGCAGAGCCTTTCACAATCCCCAGGACGTCCCAAAGACACCCAGAAAAGACAAGGCTGAAGTGTTTGCAACCATCTTCAGCCAGAAGGAGAAGTGAGTTTGGGGAAGAATTGCTGATCTCCCAGTACCTCCCAAGTCCAGCACTGGAGCAAAACCAAGAGCCAACCCATAGCAAGTTGCCCACTTCTTAAACGCAACAATTTGGAAAGGGAGATCACAAATGAATAAATTTAAGCTTTGATAAACAAATGCAACATCTAATTCTCATGAGTCATCCTCCATGATCGCTCTTTCCACCTAGTCAAATTGCGTCGCTGCTTGTCTTTACAAGACCTAGAAGACAAGTGCATCATATAGACAACAGGAGGTTGATTGAATGCCTTTGGAATCTCTACAGGGACACGCAGCACAGTGTATTGGGTGCGGTGAAAATAGCTGTGATAATCCGGTCACCTCAAGTTTCATGGGAAAGTAGATGGAAAACAAAATCAGATTCCTGAAATACTATTTTAAAATTTGACTTTTTCAGTCGCTGCAATCCAGGGCACCATGCAATTTGACTTTATTCAGACGCTGTAAATCAGTGGTAGAGGTGATCTGTAATCTCATGCCACCAACCCTGCCCCCATGCGAATGAGTGCAGGTATAATAGAAAATAGAAACATAGAAAATAGGTGCAGGAGCAGGCCATTCAGCCCTTCTAGCCTGCACCGCCATTCAATGAGTTCATGGCTGAACATGAAACTTCAGTACCCCCTTCCTGCTTTCACGCCATACCCCTTGATCCCCTGAGTAGTAAGGACTTCATCTAACTCCCTTTTGAATATATTTAGTGAATTGGCCTCAACTACTTCCTGTGGTAGAGAATTCCACAGGTTCACCACTCTCTGGGTGAAGAAGTTTCTCCTTATCTCGGTCCTAAATGGCTTACCCCTTATCCTTAGACTGTGACCCCTGGTTCTGGACTTCCCCAACATTGGGAACATTCTTCCTGCATCCAACCTGTCCAAACCCGTCAGAATTTTAAACGTTTCTATGAGGTCCCCTCTCACTCTTCTGAACTCCAGTGAATACAAGCCCAGTTGATCCAGTCTTTCTTGATAGGTCAGTCCAACCATCCCGGGAATCAGTCTGGTGAATCTTCGCTGCACTCCCTCAATAGCAAGAATGTCCTTCCTCAAGTTAGGAGACCAAAACTGTACACAAGACTCCAGGTGTGGCCTCACCAAGGCCCTGTACAACTGTAGCAACACCTCCCTGCCCCTGTACTCAAATCCCCTCGCTATGAAGGCCAACATGCCATTTGCTTTCTTAACCGCCTGCTGTACCTGCATGCCAACCTTCAATGACTGATGTACCATGACACCCAGGTCTCGTTGCACCTTCCCTTTTCCTAATCTGTCACCATTCAGATAATAGTCTGTCTCTCTGTTTTTACCACCAAAGTGGATAACCTCACATTTATCCACATTATAGTTCATCTGCCACGCATTTGCCCACTCACCTAACCTATCCAAGTCACTCTGCAGCCTCATAGCATCCTCCTCGCAGCTCACACTGCCACCCAACTTAGTGTCATCCGCAAATTTGGAGATACTACATTTAATCCCCTCGTCTAAATCATTAATGTACAATGTAAACAGCTGGGGCCCCAGCACAGAACCCTGCGGTACCCCACTAGTCACTGCCTGCCATTCCGAAAAGTACCCATTTACTCCTACTCTTTGCTTCCTGTTTGACAACCAGTTCTCAATCCACGTCAGCACACTACCCCCAATCCCATGTGCTTTAACTTTGCACATTAATCTCCTGTGTGGGACCTTGTCGAAAGCTTTCTGAAAGTCCAAATATACCACATCAACTGGTACTCCTTTGTCCACTTTATTGGAAACATCCTCAAAAAATTCCAGAAGATTTGTCAAGCATGATCTCCCTTTCACAAATCCATGCTGACTTGGACCTATCATGTCACCATTTTCCAAATGTGCTGCTATGACATCCTTAATAATTGATTCCATCATTTTACCCACTACTGAGGTCAGGCTGACCGGTCTATAATTCCCTGCTTTCTCTCTCCCTCCTTTTTTAAAAAGTGGGGTTACATTGGCTACCCTCCACTCGATAGGAACTGATCCAGAGTCAATGGAATGTTGGAAAATGACTGTCAATGCATCCGCTATTTCCAAGGCCACCTCCTTAAGTACTCTGGGATGCAGTCCATCAGGCCCTGGGGATTTATCGGCCTTCAATCCCATCAATTTCCCCAACACAATTTCCCGACTAATAAAGATTTCCCTCAGTTCCTCCTCCTTACTAGACCCTCTGACCACTTTTATATCCGGAAGGTTGTTTGTGTCCTCCTTAGTGAATACTGAACCAAAGTACTTGTTCAATTGGTCTGCCATTTCTTTGTTCCCCGTTATGACTTCCCCTGATTCTGACTGCAGGGGACCTACGTTTGTCTTTACTAACCTTTTTCTCTTTACATACCTATAGAAACTTTTGCAATCCGCCTTAATGTTCCCTGCAAGCTTCTTCTCGTACTCCATTTTCCCTGCCCTAATCAAACCCTTTGTCCTTCTCTGCTGAGTTCTAAATTTCTCCCAGTCCCCAGGTTCGCTGCTATTTCTGGCCAATGTGTATGCCATTTCCTTGGCTTTAATACTATCCCTGATTTCCCTAGATAGCCACGGTTGAGCCACCTTCCCTTTTTTATTTTTACGCCAGACAGGAATGTACAATTGTTGTAATTCATCCATGCGGTCTCTAAATGTCTGCCATTGCCCATCCACAGTCAACCCCTTAAGTATCATTAGCCAATCTATCTTAGCCAATTCATGCCTCATACCTTCAAAGATACCCTTCTTTAAGTTCTGGACGATGGTCTCTGAATTAACTGTTTCATTCTCCATCCTAATGCAGAATTCCACCATATTATGGTCACTCTTCCCCAAGGGGCCTCGCACAATGAGATTGCTAATTAATCCTCTCTCATTACACAATACCCAGTCTAAGATGGCCTCCCCCCTAGTTGGTTCCTCGACATATTGGTCTAGAAAACCATCCCTTATGCACTCCAGGAAATCCTCCTCCACCGTATTGCTTCCAGTTTGGCTAGCCCAATCTATGTGCATATTAAAGTCACCCATTATAACTGCTGCACCTTTATTGCATGCACTCCTAATTTCCTGTTTGATGCCCTCCCCAACATCACTACTACTGTTTGGAGGTCTGTACACAACTCCCACTAACGATTTTTGCCCTTTAGTGTTCTGCAGCTCTACCCATATAGATTCCACATCATCCAAGCTAATGTCTTTCCTAACTATTGCATTAATCTCCTCTTTAACCAGCAATGCTACCCCACCTCCTTTTCCTTTTATTCTATCCTTCCTGAATGTTGAATACCCCTGGATGTTGAGTTCCCAGCCCTGATCATCCTGGAGCCATGTCTCTGTAATCCCAATCACATCATATTTGTTAACATCTATTTGCACAGTTAATTCATCCACCTTATTGCGGATACTCCTTGCATTAAGACACAAAGCCTTCAGGCTTGCTTTTTTAACACCCTTTGTCCTTCTAGAATTTTGCTGTACAGTGGCCCTTTTTGTTCTTTGCCTTGGGTTTCTCTGCCCTCCACTTTTCCTCATCTCCTTTCTGTCTTTTGCTTTTGCCTCATTTTTGTCTCCCTCTGTCTCCCTGCATAGGTTCCCATCCCCCTGCAATATTAGTTTAACTCCTCCCCAACAGCACTAGCAAACACTCCCCCTAGGACATTGGTTCCGGTCCTGCCCAGGTGCAGACCGTCCGGTTTGTACTGGTCCCACCTCCCCCAGAACCGGTTCCAATGCCCCAAGAATTTGAATCCCTCCCTGCTGCACCACTGCTCAAGCCATGTATTCATCTGCGCTATCCTGCGATTCCTACTCTGACTAGCACGTGGCACTGGTAGCAATCCCGAGATTACTACTTTTGAGGTCCTGCTTTTTAATTTAGCTCCTAGCTCCTTAAATTCTTTTCGTAGGACCTCATCCCTTTTTTTACCTATGTCGTTGGTACCAATGTGCACCACGACAACTGGCTGTTCTCCCTCCCATTTCAGAATGTCCTGCACCCGCTCCGAGACATCCTTGACCCTTGCACCAGGGAGGCGACATACCATCCTGGAGTCTCGGTTGCGTCCGCAGAAACGCCTATCTATTCCCCTCACCATCGAATCCCCTATCACTATCGCGCTCCCACTCTTTTTCCTGCCCTCCTTTGCAGCAGAGCCATCTATAGTGCCATGAACTTGGCTGCTGCTGCCCTCCCCTGATGAGTCATCCTCCCCAACAGTACTCAAAGCAGTGTATCTGTTTTGCAGGGGGATGACCACAGGGGACCCCTGCACTATCTTTCTTGCACTGCTCTTCCTGCTGGTCTTCCATTCCCTATCTGGCTGTGGACCCTTCTCCTGCGGTAAGACCAACTCACTACACGTGATACTCACGTCATTCTCAGCATCGTGGATGCTCCAGAGTGAATCCACCCTCAGCTCCAATTCTGCAACGCGGACCGTCAAATGCAGAATTTACACTTGTTGCCCCTCCAGCTGAATGCTGGTAAACATTTTGGTAATAGCAGGAAGAATGGTAATTGGAATGCCTGGTTGTTTTCGAATCCCCTTCTGAGAGACAGGTTTGCTATTCCAAATCATCCTTTTACAAAAGCACTTTGACCTGGCAGGTATACGCAGCTACACAGAGCAAGCGAGAGAGAGCGAGAGCGCAGCAGCACCAATGCATGTAGGGAGAGGACCACAGACACACAGGGATAGGGAAAGAGAAAGAAATACATATCACTAAGGGATTGAGAAGGAGCGAGAACCACACGTACATGAAGGGACAGAGAAAGAGAGGGAAGCAAATACACAGAGAGGCAGAGAACTACAGACGCAAACGAGAGAGAGAGCGAGAGAGAGAGAGAGAACCATGGACACGCAGGGATGCAGAGAATTACAAACACGTGGACAAGCAGAGAAAGAGATAACCAGAGATGTACATGAGGATACAGAGAGCCACAGAGATACAGGAGGACACAGAACAAGAGATGCTTACAAAGAGATAGGAAGCACCACAGCTGCAGACATGCATTGGGACAGAGCGTGGTTTGAGCATTTACTGCGATGTTGCGTGCCTGAGACCAGCTTATTAAATATAAACATGAAATAATGTTGCTCCAGAGCTTCTGGATTTTTGCTCCAGGCACAATTAAAAATGCTCACTCTGACCGAAGCATAGTCATGATCCAATTGTGTTCAGACATTAGCATTTGTATTGATTAAAGTGATGAATGTGGCGTGAACCATTGTGCACACACAATGTGTGATGTCTGTCAACACAGCCTATAATTATTTCCCCCCACAACAATAGAGTGCAGTAAGATGAATAATTATTGCTGTTTGAATGGTGCAGTAGGATGAGCTCTATATCTATGCAAGAATAATAAGAAATAAGACTTTAGAAACATGCCTGAATCAATTTGGGTGTGTAATTTTCACATTTTTAATCCGCTTAGTGGGGGTTCTTTGACCAAGACTCTAAATCGCAGACACTTTAAAATGGGCTGTAGAAATTCAGTGAATGGCAAAAGGCCAAGCTGTGTGTAGCAGTGCCCTCACCAGCTGTACTGCAGCTTGATTATGGGATATTTAAAGGGAAACCTCAGCCCTGCATTTATTTTGTCAGCATGCTTTTTCACAGATGTTTATAGTACATGTCTTCAGGTTCAGCACAATAAGGCTTAAATTAAGTGGGCACAATTTGTCAAAAGCTCCAAACTTGATCTCCCAGCTGGAGATGAGGATGTAGTCTCGAGACTCGAGGCCTTTTAACCAAATCTTACTCGTGTCTCATAATTCCTTGACCCAATTGTGTGTCTGTAAAGCTGTCATTCTGAGAATATAGATTGAGGCACTCCTGAATCCTTGTTGGTTATAAGTGACTTATTTTGCGCTGCCTTAATTAACTCTCTAATATCAGCACCCAAAGACACAATCTTAGCAAATGTAATTATTAAAAAAAAATTAATATTTGAATTCCAGTCATGCTTGTTTTTAAGATGAGATTGGCCACATCTGTGCTGTGTGTAGCATAATTTTACTGTTAAATGTAGAACCAGTGATAATGATGTGTAATTTTTAATCGTTACCGGCTCATAATAGTTTGGACTTCATCTGTTGTAGAATTACTAACATTTCTTTCGTGCTTCCGCCCCCCAAATCTATATACCTAAATCTATCATTTAAAAATCAAAATTATCGGTGATAATATTTTTGACTTGGACTAACGTTCTTAAGATCTGTTTAATTTTAATTTATTTGGATTTCGGAATAGAATAATAATATTAGGAATAATCTCAACAGTGTTAACTGTTGAGATTATTCGGGTACAATATTTTATCTATCTGATAAGTAAGCTGGTATCACTATCACTATTGGTAAAGCATGCCAGATGTTTTCTGCCTGAAATAACTTTCTATAGATGTGTTGTAAAATTGCATACAACTGGTGCTTAACCATCACAGTTCATAAATGCCTTTGTAAATGTTTGTTCACACTGCTCTTGGCGTTATTGAGAAGTGAAAAGGTGTAGTTTAACCAAAGTCTCAGTGGTGAACCTGTTGTTATTTCATCTATCTCTTCATCAAGTCACTTTCTCTTCAGGTTCGTCCTGACATGAAGCAGCTCTGCAGAACTGATGCGCCTGTTCTCATACTTATCCAACAGTCTGAACACTTCACGACTGCCTTTTCATTCCCGTATCTTTAATCATCTTGGTCACTGTAGTGAGGAGAGCATGCAGAAAGCAAGCGCAGGCAGCGGAAGCAGCGTGTGGCAAACCAGACTGCCCACCCACCCTTTCCTTCAACCATTGTCTGACCCACCTGTGACAGAGACTGTAATTCTCGTATTGGACTGTATAGCCACCTGAGAACTCACTTTTAGAGTGGAAGCAAGTCTTCCTCGATTTCGAGGGACTGCCTAAGATGATGATAATGATGGGTGCCATTTCCATCGAAGCAGATCGAGCCCTAATTCAAGATTTGCGGTACCCCTTTAGCAGCAGTGTGAATGAAAATCAAGCAGCAAAATAGTTGTAGCATATCTAGAGTGTGCATGCGCTCACTCTTGTGCTTTCTTTGTCTTTATCGCTTGAGCTCGCTCGCTCTCGCTCTCCATCTCTCTCTCTCCATCTCTCTCTCCAACTTTTTCTCTCCCCCTCTCCCTCCCTCCCCCTCTCCCTCCCTCCCTCCCTCCCTCTCCCCCCCCCCCCTCTCTCTCCTCTGTCTCTCTCTCTCATCCTGAATTTTAGTAATCCAAACAGCTTGACGTTTCAGGCTAACTTTGAAAGGGTAAACAAGCTGTGTCAGACTCTAAATTTATGTGAACCCACATGAGACCTCATCTGAGACGGGGACCAGTTTAGCCTCATAACTAAATCGGTGCGCGGGCTATTCTGGATCTTACGCTCCCAAAATGGAGACTGCCAGCTACATCAGCTGGTATAACCCCATAGGTGCAATTAAATCGATAGTGTGGATATTTGGATGAAATACACTTTCAGTATAAAGCCCTTGTACTAGATGAAATATGAAACTCCGAGTTATATTTTGAAAGTGAATATTCCAACTTAAGACCAATGCTGCAGCGGAATGATTACTTAAGTATAAGATAATACGCTTCAATGCCCTCGGTTTAGAGAAACTTGTAAGACCGGATGCCTGGAGATGAGATGTAGCATCTTAGTGCTTTGCAAATATTTACTGCAACTTAAAAATGAGAACCTTTTAAATTCCCCTTGAGATAGAAAAAGTAAAGAAAGGTTTATATGAATTATTTGGATGAAATACATTTTCAGTATAAAGCCCTTGAATTGGTGAAATATGAACAATCCAAGTTATATTTTGAATGTTAGTGAATACTCCAACTTAAGACCAATGCTGCAGCGGAGTGAACTGCAGTGAGCAATGCAGTATGTCCATTCCGAGCCTGCTCTCAGTAACCACCAAATAGCAGCTCACTCTGTACTCTGACAAGCTGCTCGAGGTATGATGCACTATATTTAGGCAGCAGTCGTATTGAGTGATACAGGTAGATTTTGGGTTGTTAAACCTAGAGCGTTTAACTACTCCCTCTCCTCCACTTTTGATGCGCTTGTTCTCCAGTAAAACCCAACCTGTTCCAGGATCATTCTGGAGATCAAAGATAACACCGGCTTCTTTTCTCCAATACCAACTGTCTTCTTAAACCCCCTCTCCCTTGCTCTCTCCACCCACATTAAAAGCCGTACATAAATGCAACCTGTTATTGGGCATCACAGCTTAACATAAGAAATAGGAGCAGGAATAGACCATTTGGCCCTTCGATCCTGCTCCGCCATTTAATAAGATCATGGCTGATCTGATCATGGGCTCCGCTCCACTTCCCTGCCTGTTCCCCATAACCCCTTATCCCCTTATCGCTCAAAAATGCTTCATGTGGATGTGTCTATGATCTGCTGTTGGAATATTTTTGCAATTATTCTGAATCCTTCTCCGGCTTTCTATGCACACTACATTGAAAAAAAAACACTCTCTGATCTTTTTTGCTCTCAGAATGACAGTAACAACCTCGGATTATAATCACCTAACAAAATTGCAGAAGCTGGAAGTCTGAAACAAAACCGATATTGCTGGAAACAGTTAACAGGTCAGACAGGATCTGTGGAGAGGGCAGAGGGGTCTGCATTGCGATAGATTTTCAGATTGCCACTTGGGTGCAAAACTGGCATCGTGGATCGACCTCCCGTTATAGAAACTTTTCATTTCCATTCAAGCCAAGTTAAAAATCTACCCCATTATGTTTAGGGATCAAAGAGTATGCCATGGGCTTCTGAATTTCAAACCAAAATACTCTGTAGAATGATGGTGGTGTTTCAACAACAACTTGCATTTATATAGTACCTTTAACATAGTAAAACGTCCCAAGGCGCTTCACAGGAGTGTTTTAAGACAAAACAAATAAATTTGAGACCGAGCCACATAAGAAGAAATTATGGCAGATGACCAAAAGTTTGGTCAAAGAGGTAGGTTTAAGGAAGGTAGTGAGAGACGGAGGGACTTGGGGAGGGAGTTCCAGAGCTTAGGCAGCTGTGGTTGAGCCACGGCCACCAATGGTTGAGCAATTATAATCAGGGATGCTCAAGGGGGAGAATTTAAGGAGCGTAGACATCTTGGGGGGTGGGATTGTGAGGCTGGAAGAGATTACAGAGATAGGGAGGGATGTGTAAACAAGGATGAGAATTTTGAAATCGAGGCTTTGCTTAACCGGGATCCAATGTAGGTCAGCGAGCACATGGGTGAGTGGAACTTGGTGCGAGTTAGGACACGGGCTGCCGAGTTTCACGCATTATTGGTAAGGAGACATAATACCATAATTATGAAAACTAATATATATGTTGGATATATGTAGTGATTTCTAGTTATTTGCTTCAAGTATATTACAGTTTAAGACATGATGCTGTCATCCATCATGAATGTTAACAGCCATTGTATCATTCCTAAATGCACTGTTTTCCTTTGACTTTCTGCATAGTTATGATTCAAGGCAGCTGACTGAAAACAGTAAAGCATTGTTTTCCTTTAGCAAAATGAACAATTACTGGAAAAACCCATCTATTTAGAATTCCTAATTATCTCATGCCTCATCCAGCCGTAATTGGAAAAATACCTACTGCTCGTGTAATTATTTATAATCGAGGATCTTGTGGAGTTGCTCACCAGGAGTCTGGGGCTGGCTGTGATGTTTAGCTGCTAACACCTTCTGCTATCATGTACTCCTCTCTTTCCCCCCCACCCACCCACTGCCAGCCTGTGTATTTCACTTGTGAAGACATTTTTCCACTGCTGAGCTGGGCCCTCCTCACTTATCTCCACTCCACCCTGGGAATCACCAGTACACACCAACATATGCTCAATACTAAGGACCAGTGTTCTCTATCACCAAAGAAGCATTCTGTTTGGAATTATCTAAGATTTTGCTTCAATCGGTACATTTTAAAATTTTAAGCTGAAAATTTTAAGTCTGAGCCAACAATTTGGCATTTTTACAAACTAAATGATTCTTTACTGTTGCCGGTATTTACCCCTCTGAAACCGTAAAACTTGGCTCTGTCTCTTGCTAGTTTTGGCATTTGGTTTATGGTTTGTGTGGTCTAGATAAATCATACAGCACAAAATGAGGGAGTAATTCCAAATAATTAATCAAATTGTAATTTGATGAATAGTTAAGCATAATGCAAGCAAATATTAGACTGGAATCATTATGAATCTTCTGTGTTCTTGCAGGTTTAGGGATCACAGGCTCTGTTTTCCTCTTTGCCGATTTTTGGTGCCCAGCAGGATGTATGGCCGAATTTTTTTTGTGCCTGGTTGCACTGGAAAAAAAAAATCGGGACTTTCACCAAAGAATTATTTAAATTTGGCACAGCGCTCTCTGAAGTTAGTCTGGGGAGGCGGCGGAACTTCAAGTCTGCACCAAAAACTCTCTGGGCATGCGCAAAAAGCTGAATTTTCCAGAGCAACCAGAGATGCTGAAGCCCGCTCCTGTCTTTGATTCATAATGACATTCATTCTGCAGGATTAGCGATCGTAAGACAACTTTACCAAGACATAGACATCATTAGCAGTTGATCACTGCTGTATTCTGTATCCCAAAATGATTAACCTGCTCATTTCTATATCTTACAATCCAGCATTTAAAAGTGTAATCCGCTGGACCCCCTGCAATCCCCCCCACCCCCCTGGCTGGACCCACGGCCACCCCCCCGCCCCGCCAGCTTGACCCGCTGCAATCCCCAGCCGAATAGCCCTCCCACTCCCGAACTTCAACTCACAGGGAGCGGGACTGAGCGGAACGGCCATTCAGCCTGGGATTGCAGCAGGTCCAGCTTTTGCGGGGGGGTGGGGGGGCGGGGGGGAGTAGTCCTTTTGGCCCAGAAATCATCAAAAAGAGTTCCCTGTGGGGAAAAAAAAAAGTATTTTATTGTGTATTCTTATTGCCACGTTCCTGTCCTCTTGTGCGCCGCGTTGATTCCTTAAGTTAACACACGTTTTTTTTGTGGGGCTTTTGGGCAGTCTGCGTCGCGCTTAAAAAAATCGTGGCTGGCCAAAATAGATTAAGTCCACAAAAACGGCGCCTGATCTCGTTTTGACTCGTGTCTGCGGCAAAAATGTTTCAACTGGCGCACGTGGTCGTCGCCAGCGTCCAAACGTTGGCGAAAGTTGGAAAGTGAGTATTTCACGCCTAAAAACGTTTGGACGCCAAAAAATGGCGCACAATCATGGTGAAAATAGAACCCCATGTCTTCTGAGTTTCTTGATGGAATTTGCAGCTCATGGTTAGGTTTCTATTTTATAAAGAGAGAGCACCCATTTATATAACGCCATCATGACATCCCAAAGCACTTCACAGCCAATGTAATACTTTAGAAGTGTACCTGTTGTTAGGGACTCAATCTGCGCACAACAAGATTGCACAAGCAGCAAATGAGATAAATGACCAGTTAATCTGTTTTTGGTGGTGTTGCTTGAGGAATAAATGTTGACTAGGACACACACGCAGGATAGGCAGACGGATGCTCGGTTTAATGTCTCACCTGAAAGATGCCACCTTCAACAGTGCAGCACTCCCTCAGTACTGCACTGAAATGCTGTTATTGGCCCAGAAATTGCGGTCGGAGGCTTATCGTGGGGGGATGCCCCCGACCTGAAAAATTCTACGAATATACGGGTTGGTCAGGGAGGTTCGGAAATTTGCGGTCCTGGGCCTCTATGCAAAGGCCTGCGTCGAGGCCCACATATCCCAGAGACTTGGGCACATCGTGTGCATCCCTAGAATCACGTAGGCTGACCCAACCTATCCAAGTAGGAGTTTTCCCATTCACACGTATGGTGCTTCCAGATATGCAATCACTATAAGTATGAATGGGAATACCCCCAAAACACACAAACACTTAAAAATAAATTCAAAAAACATCACATATTTAAAATTAATCAAAATGGAATGTAATTAATTATTTGAAACAAAAGCGTAATTTAAAAAAAAATTTTTTTTTAATTTTACAAATTTTAAAGGGTCTAAAAATAAACTTGCCTTATTTAACAGGATTTTAAATGTTTAAGTTATTTTTTTTTAAATGTCTTTTTCTGTCCGTTAAAAGTGTTGCACTGATCAGAATTTGAAGGGCATTCGCTGGATCGAAATTGGGCAAATAGCCCAACTCTCCACCCGCGGAAGCCCTTTACTTCTATAGGATTCTTGACCAATCGCAAGTTTAGGTGTATGCACATTGCATGTCTAAAGCAGGAACTTGCAGGGCCCCTACGGGTGCGTGCGCACCTCATACTAACCCCTAGGGGCCGCAAATTCTGAGACATTATGTACTTGGGTCCTGGAGTGGGGATTGAACCCAACCTTCTCACTTGGGAGCTCAGAGTGCTACTGCTGAGCCAAAGCTGATTTTATTTTGCAATTATAATGTCAGCCATCCATCGAAGATTTTGTCTTGGCAAAGCCTGATACTGAAAGTTTGCAGTTTTCTCAACCAGGTCTGCCAGACGTTGAGATGAAGTGACGACAGCAGATGTCTTTGATTTTATGTAGTCTTTTACTGGCATTAATACTTGGCATTCAAGACACCAAACTAACCCTATTACAAAACTGACTTGTAGCTTTAGTTGATGTTATATGATGGAAAAGATGGTCTTCAGTTTGAGATCTGAATGAGAATGCCCAACATGCTGAGTATGAATTTATTCATTTTTGTACAATTTACTTATTGATAATTTGATTGCATCATTTATATTCTTAGAAAATATATATTTCTAACTATGTGCTTTGCCTCAAGTCTTTACATAAATTTTCATTAAACTTAGATGCAATAACTTCAGGGCCATTTGGTATTGGCTGTGTTTCACAGTACCGATTTCAGGAATTGATTGTGGTCTGGAAGCTGTTGCATCCTGTGAGGTTCGCAGACTTGGAATTATAAAACAAAGGATGGTCACGATAGATTTGAAGTGAAGAGAATGAATGAAGTGAGTGTGTTAGCAGCAGAATTATATTGAAGATTAGAAAACAACAGAAACCGAAGTGGTTTAATTGTCAACAGTAACAGAAACCAGAGAATGGGAGCCAGTAATAGAATAAACAAATCATTTATCTGTCAAATGTAGCAGTTCGTCTCGCTTCCTCGTATCGCTCTCCACCCCCACCTCTCAAAAATAAACTCTCTCCCGACTCTCTTGCAACTGCACTTGTGAACTCCCAACTGTCCAGCCTTTGGCCCTCCATTCACCATGACTTTTCTGCAGCTTCCGATCTGCACAGCCGTACTCTCACCACCACCTTTGATGCCCTCGTCCCTATTAAAACTCTCTCACCCTGGCCGCTCCTCTTGGTACGGCCCTTATTTTTGCTCCCCTAAGTCCAAGGGACACAAACATGAACGGACATGGCGGACAACTGGTTTAGCCATTCACCGCCAGATCTGGCTAGACCACATAAAGCATTATCGGGTTCTGCTCTCATCTGCCAAAATCGCTCACTACTCGAGAATCATTCTGGAATACAAACATAAACACCAGCTACTATTCTCCACTGCTTCTTCTTAAGGGTCTTCTTAAACCCCTCTCCCCTGTATCCTGATCCTCACCTTCTCCGACAACAAGTGTGAGGAGCTCATGGACTTCTTTGTCTCTAAGATTGAGACCATCTGTTCAGCTGCCTCTGCCACTTCCCTTCCTTTTCCTAGCGCACCGAACCAAACTTCCTCTAAGAATCCCCCCCTGCTCTAGCCCTGACCTCAAATCTTTCTCCAGTTTCTCTCCGATCTCCTCTCATGATGTCTCTGAGCTCATCTTGTCCAGGAGACTCACTTCCTGCTTGCTTGACCCTATTCCTACCAAACTACTGACCACCCAACTTCCTTTTCTGGCTCCCTTGTTGGCTGACATTGTTAACGATTCTCTCTCCTCAGATACTATCCCCCCTCTCCCTCAAATCTGCCATCATCACCCCTCTCCTCAAAAACCAACCCTCAATCCCTCCATCCTTGCAAACTACCACCCCATCTCATACCTCCCTTTCCTCTCCAAAGTCCTTAAACGTGTTGTCACCTTCCAAATCCATTCCCAATCTTCCGGCAACTCCATGTTTGAATCCCTCCAATCAGGTTTCCACCCCGCCACAGTACTGAATCGGCTCTCATCAAAGTCACAAATGACATCCTTTGTGACTGTAACAAAGACAAACTATCCCTCCTCATCCTTCTCGACCTGTCTGCAGCCTTTGACACGGTTGACCACTCCATCCTTCTCCAACGTCTCTCCACCGTCGTCCAGCTAGGTGGGACTACACTTGATTGGTTCCATTCTTATCTATCTAATCGTAGCCAGAGAATCACCTGCAATGGCTTCTCTTGCTGCTTTCTCATCGTTACCTGTGGTGTCCCCCAAAGAACTATCCTTGACTTCCTCCTATTTCTCATCTACATGTTGCCCCTTGGCGATATCATCTGAAAACACAGCGTCAGTTTCCACATGTATGCTGATGACACCCAGCTTTGCTTCACTACCCCTACGAGTTCTCTCGACCCCTCCACAATCTCTAAATTGTCAGACTGCTTGTCTGACATCTAGTTCTGGATGAGCAGAAATTTTCTCCAATTAAATATTGGGAAAACCAAAGCCATTGTTTTCGACCCGCGCCACAAATTCCGTTCCCTAGCAACTGACTCCATCCCTCTCCCCAACTTCTGTCTGAGGCTGAACCAGGCTGTTCGCAATATTGGTGTCATACTTGACCCTGAAACGAGCTTTCGACCACATATCCGTAGCTTAACTAAGACCACCTATTTCCATCTCCGTAACATCGTCTGTCTCCGCCCTTGCCGCAGTTCATCGGCTGCTGAAACCCTCATCCATGCCTTTGTTACCTCTAGACTTGACTATTCCAACTCTCTCCTGGCTGGCCTCCCACATTCTACCCTACGTAAACTAGAGGTGATCCAAAACTTGGCTGCCCCGTGTCCTAACTCGCACTGTCCTGCTCACCCATCATCCCTGTGCTCGCTGACTGATACTGGCTTCCGATTTAGTAACACCTCGATTTTCAAAATTCTCATCCTTGTTTTCAAATCCCTCCATGATCACGCCCCTCCCTATTTCTGTTATCTCCACCAGCCCCATAGCCTCCCAAGATATCTGTGCTACTCAAATTCTGCCCTCTTGAGCATCCCTGATTATAATTGCTCAACCATTGGTGCCTTCTGTTTTTTTTTATTTATTCGTTGCCAATCTTTCCAATTCTTTGTCAAATCAACTTGGCAGATCACAAACGCCAGAGGTCACCTTGGGCCCATTCAAGGATCACTCTGCGCCAATGTTTTTGCTCTTAGCCAAAAGGCCTAGAGCCACTGCACCGTTCCTGGAAGTACTGCAATACCAGGTTTGTGCCATGGAGGTGGATGTGTGCCCCTCCACCCACCTCCTATTTCCAAAAAGCATAGGAGAACCACCTTCCTGATCCAGGGAGAACCACTTTCTGGTCATGGTTACTCCCCTGTCAGGTCAGTTACGCATGATCTTAGCCAAAAGGCCGAGAAGCGACCATTGGTGCCTTCTGTTGCCTCGGCCCCAAGCTCTGGAGCTCCCTGCCTAAACCTCTCTACCTCTCTATCTCCTTGAAGACGCTCCTTAAAACCTACTTCTTGGTCACCTGCCCTAATTTCTCCTTGTGTGGCTCGGTGTCAATTTCATTTCCTCATAATACTCGTGAAGTGCCTTGGGATGTTTTACTACGGTTAAGGCGCCATATAATTTCAACTTGTTGTCATTGATCCATAAAGATTTCTCAATATTTTGCATAATCTGATAGCAGTATATTTTAACCTACTTGCCATCCTCTACTGTGAATTAGAGATTGCCTAATAAATGCTTCATGTAGCGTATTAGTATAACTGTAGTCTATTTAATAAACAGTACAATGGTATATTTTAAGTACAGTGTATTATAACAATTGTCTGTGTATACAGGGTACTGGTCGTCCTCATATAGTGTATTAATATAACTCTAGTCTCTTTTCTTTATGGCACAAATATATTATACTGTACCAGTTTTACTTGTTAATGATCTTTATGCTTTGTCATTACAATTAATGGCTTATTGAAGTACTCCAGTTAAAGTCAACACTCTCTTTCTCGTCCTCCAAATTGTGATGGAGGGCGTGTATGGTTTCAGCTCTGCAAATACTGTAATAGTTATGACAGTTGCTGTGATGAGTCAGAAGATTTCAGTTGTTGCTGGCAGCATATGTAGTACTTGTCTGTGGTACCATTCCAACACAATCTTGAGTCTTAATGAATTTACAGCCCCTGCAGAATTGTGCTCTCGCTCTCTCCTAAGTATGTGTGTGACCTGAATGTTTGATGGGGCTCTGGAACAACGTGATGAGGACAAGCTGAGTGGACGAAGCATGGATTCCGAGCACTTTGGTTTGGTTCTATGGTCGCTACTGGTCCTTGTTTTTGAATGTAATGGTTGCTTCACGATGACCACACCTCATGGATCCCTAGTTATCGTATGATGCAATCGTGAATGATGTCATGATGACTGGCAGCGTGGGCAAAGGTCCCTTTAAAAAAATATATATAAATATTGGTAGTAGGGTGATGAATTGAAAAAATATAAATTTTGAAAGGTTCAACATTTTCTTCTCATTTATTATAAAATTTAACAGACAGGTGAGTAATGGAGCAGCAGGAAATGTCGAGATAGTGCAGCGAACCTCTCTTATCCAGAACTCCCTTATACAGAACTCCCTTATCCAGAACAACCCCTCGTCCAGAACCATTCCCGGCCACCAGGTGGAGCATGCGCAGATTTCTGGCATGAACAAATTGAAGTCCTTCCTTGCTGCTGACTCCCGCAATCACTGGCCTGATCCAGCGATCCACCCCGCCAATAATCTTTCTGCCGCACTCCCAGCCCCAAGCCCGATATCCCCTTGCTCAGTACCTGTACCATCCAACTTAATGTGAACTCCCCTCGCCCAGGAAAAAGCCCTTTTCCAGAACAGGCCAGGCCCTGAGCGTTCCGGATAAGGATACATAGAATTTTTAAAAAGAATTCTGTGAGCAGTGCTTCAGGATATGAACTAATATTTATCTATTGAATATTATGAATGCTATTCTGTGTATCCATAGGTAGATAAACCTGATTAATGTAATGTATCTACCTTTTGTATGAGGTGATCTCTGCCCCAGCCAGAAACGGGTCCAATCTCGGTTGGAGGAATTCAGCGAATCAGCATTCCCTGCACAAGCCGGCAGCTTGTTCCACAGGTCCAACACACTCTGGGCAAAGGACGGACCCATGACATCTAACATAACTCTGGCCATTCGAGATTTTTATCCCTGGCCCTCCCGAACCTATTTTGTTGAATATGTTGTTTTGTGGAATGGGTTGAGTCCAACAAACTTAACAGACTCAGCATTCTTGTCCTGTCACAATCATAGCTAATAGCTTCTTGCAGCTTTCCGGATTAGTGGCATTGTGCTCGAAGGAAAATACCTTTCTTCCTTTCTCCATCTCAATCTCCTGCCCAATCCCATTCAACAACAACTACTTGTATTTATAGTCGTAAAACGTCCTAACACGCTTCACAGGAGCGTTATCAAACATAATCTGGCACCGAACCACATAAGGAGATATTCGGGCAGATGACCAAAAGCTTGGCCAAAGAGGTAAGTTTAAAGGAGCATTTTAAAAGAGGAAAGGGAGAAAGAAATTGAGAGGTTTAGGGAGGGAGTTTCAGAGCTTGCGGCCTCAGTAGCTGAGCGAATTGCTGCCAACGGTAGAGCAATGAAAATCAGGGATGCTGAAGGGGCCAGAATTGGAGGAGTGCAGATGTCTGGGGGCGGGGTGGAGAGTTGTCGGGCTGGAGGAGATTACAGAGATAGGGAGGGGCAAGCCAGGGAGGGATTTGAAAACAAAGATGACAATTTTAAAATAGAGGTGTTGCTTAACCGGAAACCAAGGTAGGTCAGCGAGCACAGGGGTGAGTGTGCAGTTTTGACTACTTTTCTCCCATGGTACATTCCAAGTGAATGCTGACTTGGTGCGAATTAGGACACAGGCTGCTGAGTTTTGGATTACCTCAGGTTTACGGGGGAAGGAAGATGGGAGGCCGGCCAGGAGTGAGTTGGAATAGTCAAGTCTAGAGGTAACAAAGATATGGATGAGGGTTTCAGCTGCAGATGAGCTGAGGCAAGGGTGGAGTCCGTTTCAGTTTGAGGGAAGGGAGACATGGCTAATCTCTCACTGTTAAGTGCTCTGTTGGGCAGAAGTCTGAACAAAGAACTGAACTTTGTGCAGTTTTGACTACTTTTCTCCCATGGTACATTCCAAGTGAATGCTGATAAGAAATTGGTTGCGATGAAGCCCCCAGATCAAGTGACTTAACAAACACTGAGGTGAAAGAATTGGCTTCAATGATCGTAAAGCCACTTCATCTTCTGTGATGGTATGTGTAACAATAGGCAGTCTTGTCTGTGAACGGGAACTAGTGGGTCCCCACAGATAAAAGAGGAAGAATGATGAGAACAAAACAGAGAACTGAACCAATTCACAGAAACAACACCGAGGAAAGGAGTAGACAAACTATTGAAAAAAACAGCTGAAAAGTATGACTCGGAATGTGGCCTTCCTTAGAGTAGCCTAGGGTTTGGTGGCTGCAGAATTGCCCAATGTTAATAAACCATGAACTGGGTAATAGGAATTTAAAGGGAAAATCAATTCATTATATAACATTTCCTGTTTGAAGCACTTCCCATAATTTATAGCTAGAATAATGGACACATTGATTCTTTTTGAAGCACTGTTTAAATATGAAACACGAGCTTCCCGATATACTCTTATCCACTTATTAGAAATACTATTTTGCTCAGTACTTTATGTAAGACGAAGGTATCTGTACTTCATTGCTGTTGGTTGGGCAAATGATTGTTATCAATGTAAGATTGCTGTTATTGATTTGCTATTTCACAAGGTCTCTTTAATCCCAAGGAACGATTTATAGTGAATATATCAACAAATATTACCTTGAAACAGCTTGCATTTACTTGTGTTTGTTCGTATTTTGCAAGCAGCTTGTGCTGTTTCTACCCCCGTTTGTTCTAATGCGGATTGTGTGTGTGGTGGGGCAGGGTGGGGGGGGTGGGGTATTCGAAACCATCTCAATTCACCTGTTACATCCTCAAAAAGATCCTAGAAGCACTTGCCTTTCACACCCTCAAGACATGCGACAGCCAATGAATAACTTTTAAAGTGTAGTCACTGCTGTCTTGCGGGCAAATGATCCCTTCTTAATTTTACAACAATTGTGTGTTTTTTCCCAATTCAAATGATTCTTTTCTATTTACGAATGAAAATTCTCTAGATTCGTGCAAAATTGCCAAATGTCCAGTTTTATAAACCCCAATTTAGGTTTCAGTGCAGATATTACAAGTGTTTGGCACATGCATTCCATCTGACTGCCTGTGGATGGAGACAGAGCCACAGACTTTCCACCATATAAGCTAGCTCTCTCTTGTGAACTACCTTAAAGCATTTGTAACTAATCTGAAAAAGCAGGTTACTACATTATGCCTGCCATCCACAGCCTCTCGAGTGTAAAATCGTGTCCACTGTTACTTTAAATATAAAGCAAGTCGTTATTCCATCTTGCAAATAACCAATGTGCGATCTTGGTAATGATGTCCATGACCCACACCCTGCATTTCTGCAATGCACTTCAGACAGAAAGATGTCTCGGTGCACCTTCCATTGAGGATGAAGATCAGTTAAGGCTGCATGTACACTATAGATGTATCATTGATGCCAACTGTATTTGCTTTGTAAATTCTGACCTGGCTCCAGTGAGAAGAGAGTGATATTAACTGGATAAACACTACAGCCGCATCAATAGTGCCTTTAACATAGGAAAACCAGATTCACAGAGATGTAATTTTAAAAAAATGGATGCTAAGCCAAAGAGGCAGGTATTTGGCGGGGGTCTTGGGGGGGCCAAAAACTTAGTCAAAGTGGGGTGAGTTTAAGGAGAGTCTGAAAGGTGGACAGGGCAGTGGAAGCAGAGGGCTTTGGGGAAGGAATTCCAGAACATGGGCTAATCTTTGATGCAAAGTGAAACTGCTTCACACCAACGTTGTAGTTGTGCTATAAATGCAGCCTATTCAACCATGAGTCTTATCCCCTTTTCGCATTCTGAAAATGAAGATACACCAGTGGTTTTTATTGAACGATAGCAATTTATCATCGGCGTTATAATCATTCTGTAAGCCTGGCTCAGCCGTATAACTCTTGCCTCTGAGTCAGAAGGTTATTAGTTCATTCCCCCCTCCAGGGACTTGAGCAATTAATCCAGGCTGAAGTTTCAGTCTAGTACTGGAGGCGCGTCTTTTAGATGCGATGTTAAAGCAAGGCCTCGTCTGTCTTTTCAGGTGGGCATACAAAATCCCGTTGCACGGGGAGTTCTCTCAGTATCCTGGGTAAAATTCATTCCTGAATCAATATCGCCAGAACAGATGAGCTTGTCATTTATCTGATTGCTGTTTGTGTGCAAATTAGCTGCCATCTTGCTCTATCCACACTGACCCACTCATGGGCAAGCTCTTAGGAGTTCTCATTGGTACATCCGACTGAGGTGTTGAAGGGAGTGCCATCCATTTAGTGTGGATTGTGACACTTCCTTTTACTTAAAGCTAGCCTTTATACTGCTACTGTTTTGATTTGGATTCTGTGAGATTGTGCTCCATCTCCCAGTGTTCATACTGATAAATCCAGCTCCCTTATTTCAACAGCCCACAAAAATCTGGCTCAGTAGATCAATGGAATCAGGGAGCTGGACTTATCATTTCTGTGCCAGAATATGCAGGGATTGTTTGGCAGGGCATTGACCCCTGATGCTGTCATCTGGAGATGTGTTGCCCGGTAATAGTGGTAACAGTTTTGGGACAGATCATCTGTCTTGATGTAATTACAGGTCTCTGAGTTACTTGCTCTTTTCGATGAATCTGCTCGACTGCTTACTGAAGAAAGAAAGACTTGTATGTATATACAGGTAGTGCCTTTCATGACCTCAGGATGTCCCAAAGTGCTTTGCAGCCAATGAAGTACTTTCGAAGTGTAGTCACTGGGTTAATGTAGGAAATGCAGCAGTCAATTTACACACAGTAAGCTTCCACAAATGATAATGAGCTCATTTGATTTTGGTAATGTTTAGTTGAGGGATAAATACTGGTCAGGACAGCAGGACCCACTCCCTGCTCATCTTTGAATAGTGCGATGGGATCATTTACATCCACCTGCGACGGTAGACGGGGCCTCGGTTTAATGTTGCATCCAAAAGATGGCACCTCTGACAGTGCAGCACTCCGTCAGTACTGCATCAGTGTCAGCCTAGATTATTGCCCAAGTCTCCGGTGTAAACGGACAATTTTCCAAATCAGGTGAATGTGCTTTCACTGAGCTAAGGCTGACAGTTCACTAATTTGGGAAAGTCAATTTAGAGGATTTTGACTGGGAACATTTCGACAGGTGAAGGAGCCTTGGTAGGAAATTAATAACAATAACTTGCATTTAACTTAGTAAAGCATCCAGAGGCACCTCACAGGAGCGTTAGCGGACAGAATTTCACACTGAACCACATAAAAGGTTACTGCACAAGATAAAAGTTCACGGGGTTGGGCGTAATATATTAGCATGGATAGAGGATTGGCTAGCTCACAAAGAACAGAGAGTTCGAATAAATGGTTCATTCTCTGGTTGGCAACCAGTAACTAGTGGGGTGCCGTAGGGATCAGTGCTGGGACCCCAACTTTTTACAATCTATATTAACGACTTGGAAGAAGGGACTGAGTGTAATGTAGCCAAGTTTGCCAACGATAAAAAGATGGGAGGAAAAACAATGTGTGAGGAGGACACAAAGAAATCTGCAAAAGGACAGGCGAAGTGAGTGGGCAAAAATTTGGCAGATGGAGTATAATGTTGGAAAGTGTGAGGTCATGCACTTTGGCAGAAAAAAAATCAAAGAGCAAGTTATTATTTAAATGGAGAAAGATTGCAAAGTGCCACAGTACAGTGGGACCTGGAGGTACTTGTGCATGAAACACAAAAGGATAGTATGCAGGTACAGCAAGTGATCAGGTAGGCCAATGGTATCTTGGCCTTTATTGCAAAGGGGATGGAGTATAAAAGTATGGAAGTCTTGCTACAGCTATATAAGGTATTGGTGAGGCCACACCTGGAATACTGCATGCAGTTTTGGTTTCCATATTTACGAAAGCATGTTTTGGAGGCAGTTCAGAGAAGGTTCACTAGGTTGATTCCGGGGATGAGGGGGTTGACTTATGAGGAATGGTTGAGTAGGTTGGGCCTCTACTCATTGGAATTCAGAAGAATGAGGTGTGATTGTATTGAAACATATAAGATTATGAGGGGGCTTGACAAGGAGGATGCAGAGAGGATGTTTCCACTGATGGGGGAGACTAGAACTAGAGGGCATAATCTTAGAATAAGGGGCCGCCCATTTAAAACTGAGATGAGGAGAAATTTCTTCTCTCAAAGGGTTGTAAATCTGTGGAATTCACTGCCTCAGAGAGCTGTGGAAGCTGGGACATTGAATAAATTTAAGACAGTTTCTTAAACGATGAGGGGATAAGGGGTTATGGGGAGAGGGTGGGGAAGTGGAGCTGAGTCCATGATCAGATCAGCCATGATCTTATTGAAAGACTGAGCAGGCTCGAGAGGCCGTATGGCCTACTCCTGTTCCTATTTCTTATGTTCTTATAAGGATATAGGACAATTCAAAACTTGGTCAAAGAGATAGGCTTTAAGCAGCATCTTAAAGGAGAACAGAAGGAAGGGGGTGAGGTTTAAGGAGGGAATTCCAGAACTTGGGACCTAAGCTGAAGGCACGACTGCAAGTGGTGGGGTGAAGGAAATTGGGGGTGGAAGGAGGGTTGTAGAGGTGGAAGAGGTTACAGAGATGGGGAGGGTTGAGGCCATGGAGGGATTTGAACACAAATTGAGAATTTTGAATTCGAGGCGTTGCTGGACTGGGAGGCAATGTAGGTCAGCAAGCACAGGGTGAACGGCACTCCGTGGAAGTTAGGATATAGGAGGCAGAGTTTTGGATGAGCTGAAGTTTATAAGAAGATGGGAGGCCAGGAGAGTTGGACGACGGGGGAGAGGCGTTGGAGGAGGATGGTGTGGTCAACCGTGTCAAAGGCTTTTAAGCAAGTCGAGAAGAATGAAGAGATCTGGTTTACCATGGTCACAGTCACATAGGATGTCATTTGTGACTTTGATAAAGGTTGTTTGAGTGCTGCGGCAGGGGCGGAAACCTGATTGGAGTGATTCAAACGTGGAGTTGCGGGAAAGGTGGGATCAGATTTTGGAGGCAACAAGAACTGGAGAGGAAAGGGAGGTTGAAGATAGGGATGATAGTTTGCAAGGACAGAGAGGGGTCAAAGGTGGGTTTTTGAGGAGGTGGGTGTAATGACAGATTTGAAAACGAGGGCGACACTACCAGAGTTGAGGGAACTGTTAACAATATCAGATAGGGTAGTAGAACCTGAGAGATTGGGAAGTGTATTCAACACACCGCTCCCTCATGGATAGCCTCGAGTACTGTTGAGAAATTGGCTTGGTGGAGTCTTTGGTACTTAAGGGGCTAGATTAACCTTAAAGAACTTGAAGCATGCCAGGACCCTCTTGAAGTGAAATGTGTTAACAACTGGAGAACGCTGCTTACCTACTGGTATGACATTAGTTTCCATGCAGTTTACTTTGTGCTCGAACAGGGCTTTGAATCTTTTATTGCAGTCTGCGATGTTGGGTGTTGAAGTGGGCTTCCACTGCAACAGTGATGAAGATAGTGTGTAAATAGGGATTCCCAATAGTGTTTGAATACAGATTACACTGGTAAATTGGAAGTAACACCCCAAGCAGCTGGTCTTTCACTTTTACACCAAAGCTCCAGATCAGAAGTGTTAATGTGGTGTTCAACTGATTGGATTCTGAAGTGCAGGGGACTATTGGGATATCCCTATAACATTATAAGAATGCCGTAAGAAAGAAAGACTTAGATTTATATAATGCCTTTCATGCCGTCTCTTAGTGCTTTACAGCCAATGAAGTGCTTTTGGAGTGTGGTCACTGTTGTAATGTGGGAAATGCGGCAGCCAATTTTTGCACAGCAAGCCCCCACAAACATCAGTGTGATGACCAGATAATCCATTTTGTTATGTTGATTGAGATAAATATTGGCCAGGACACCAGGGAGAACTTCCCTGCTCTTCGAAATAGTGCTATGGGATCTTTTACATCCATCTACTTGAGAGGGCAGATGGGGCCTCGGTTTAATGTCTCATCTGAAAGACTGCTTCAACCTGATTTAAGAAGAAGAAAGTAAAATCCAATTTGAAAGTACATCAGAGTTGAAACCCATAGAAAGCTCTGTTTATTTGGGGAAGTGTAAATGCCTCCGGTATGATACTAGTTGAGTGTCTGACTGGGTTTTCTAAGGAGAAGCATTCTTCTTTGGAAAGGATCCTTACCCATAGTGCTTTGCTTATCTCCTTCCAAGAAGCATGGAGATGTCCTCAGGCTGGATAGCCCTGAGAATAATAGGAAATTAACTTGGAAGGGTGAAATAAAATGTAGGGGAGAAGGGGGCCGGTGAAGGAGTTGGGTCTGCCATTTTTGGCCACCTTGAGGTTCAAAATGGCAGTGGGATTGCAATAATGGGGGAGGAAATTCAGTCAGAAAGGAGATTTAATTTCAAAGTTGACCTACCAAACCTTTTGTGGATTGAGCACGGGTTTGCTCTTTGTTACAGCCGTGTCACTCACCCTTATCAGATAAAACACATCTTCAGCTACAGAAGATGCTGAATTAGGGATATGTGCTGGAAATCAGTTCTTCTGCTTACCTCCTCTTCCAAAAGTATTGTTTTAAAAAAAAACAATGAAAATTGATCCTTATTTTTACCTCGTGCATTCATCATCATCGACACACTGCCCCTCCTATCCAAGACCATTTTTCGAAAATCAAGACCATGACAAGTAGTCCCTCAGGTGGGATGTGATTACATTCCAGTGGTAAATAGTTCCATTTTATTACGTTTCACATTCAATTGAATTCCCCAGGTCAGTGCAGACTTAACTTGGGTGGAGGCTGAAATTAGTAATCATGAAAGAGTAAATTCATTGATTCTGCACTCCCAGCAGGGAGCTGCATTCAAAGGGCGTGTGGATTGGATTGTTGGTAACAGGATTATTTGTTCTTGGAATATGGGCCGGGTGGGCAAGGCAGCTGTTACTGCTATACCTTGTTGCCCTGGGAAGCCTTCGGCAGGGGTGGGGGGGGGGGGGCGGAGATTAGAGGATGCGCCTAAAACAGCGCATGCGTTTAAAATAAAAACAACCAACACATTGCTCATGCGCACATCAAAAAAAACTGCACGTGTGCAGTAAAACAATATTTTTAAAAATGCGTAAAGTTCTATCATCGAAGGAGTAGCAGTAATGGTAAGTTTTCTCATTTGTTTTATTTTTAAAGTTACATGAAGTTAAAGTTACATAAGGTTCCATAAAGTTAATGTTAAATATCCAGGGAGTCGATTTGGCCGGGGATGGGAGTGGGCCAACGCAACTTTCTTTAGCTGTTAGTAAGGTTTTTTCCTACGGTGTTTTTAATGTGTCTGCGCCGATTAAAAAACAATATCACTAATCAGGAAACTTGGCCTTATGGCCCGAAATGGCGCGTATTGTACTTTTCAACATCCACCAGCGCCAGAATATATGGCGCTGGTAGTCGACACTGGAGCCCCATAATTGGGGAATCTTTAAACTAAAACTCAGCACCAGAAAAATTGCTGGGCGCCGAAAAAACGGCGCCGAATGCTGCGCAAAATCAGGGCCGTAGTGAGGTTGTGAAATAATATCCCTGTATGTTTTAGTTCAGTTTTATGCCATTTCACATTGCAAAGCAGTGTTGTGACTCGGGAGTTAACATTAGCCATTGTGTTCATAAATGAACATAAAATAATTTTTAGGCAATTATATTTTGGTACTTTTGACTGCATATCCTCAATGTACCAGCTAACATTGCATACTGTGTGGAAGATGTTTTGAATTTGCATGCCTTGTGAGAATTATTTTACATGGCTTGCTCTCGACTATGATCTGGGAAATATTAACTTGTTTTTCTCTTTACAAATACAGACTGATCTGTGTATTTCCAGAATTTCATGTGTTTGATTCAGTATATCGGGCCCAAGTTTCCACACGATAAAAAACGGACGCCCCTCCGAGCTGGGCGCCCGTTTTTCGCGCCTAAAACGGCGCCGGAAAAAAAATGTGCGATTCTGGAGCACTTTGCAGCTCCTTGTCTGTTTGGCGCGGAGCCTACACTCGCGCCGATTTTGTAAGTTGGAGGGGGCGGGTACCATTTATATTAGTTTTTTTCCTGCCGGCAACGCAGCGTGAAGGAAACATTGGCACTCGGCCATTTTTGTAGTTCTTTGTAGCTGTTTAATTTTTGAACATTTTTTAATAAAAGCACATTGCCATCAGCACTGAGGCTTCTTGCAGCCTTCTCACTGTCTCCTCCCCGCCCCCCCCCCCCCCGGCTCTGCGGGAACGAACGGCTGTTTCCTTCCCCACCCCCCGCGGGAACGAACGCCTGCAGCATTCTCCGTGGCTGAAGCACTTTCACACAGGTAGGAAGATGGTTTATTTAATCTTTTCTTTGCTTATAAATGTTTATTCAGGTTGGATTTATTTGTATAATATTTGTAGAAGTATAAATAAGGATTTATTGTAGAATTTAATGACTTCCCTTCCCCCCCCACCTCGTTCTGGACGCCTAATTTGTAACCTGCGCCTGATTTTTTAATGTGTAGAACAGGTTTTTTCAGTTCTACAAAAATCTTCACTTGCTCCATTCTAAGTTGGTTTGGAGTACGTTTTCACTGTGGAAACTTTGAAATCAGGCGTCAGTGGCCGGACATGCCCCCTTTTGAAGAAAAAATTCTGTTCCAAAGTAGAACTGTTCTACCTGACTAGAACTACAGAAAAAAAAAAGTGGAGAATTGCGATTTCTAAGATAGTCCGTTCTCCACCAGTTGCTCCTAAAAATCAGGTGCAAATCATGTGGAAACTTGGGCCCATTATTTCTGCACAAGAGCATGCAGTACTCAAGCGCAGGCAGCGGAAGGAGCGTGCGGCAAACCAGACTCCCCACCCACCCTTTCCTTCAACCACTGTCTGTCCCACCTGTGACAGAGACTGTAATTCCCGTATTGGACAGTCACCTGAGAACTCACTTTTAGAGTGGAAGCAAGTCTTTCTTGATTTCGAGGGACTGCCTATGATGATGATATTGGGTAGTTTCCCCTTCCTTTTAGCACATATCATGTGCCCAGCAGATTATAAATCAGAAAACAGAGTCTGGAAATCTGAAATAAATAGAGAAAAAGCTGGCAACACTCAACAGATCAGGCAGAATCTGTGGACAGAGGAAGGTAGGGTTAATAGTTCATGTCTGTGACCCTTTGTCAGTACCCAGAGATTACAGATCAATTCCAATATGTCAATGGCCCTTACATCCTCTAAGTAAGTCACAATCAAGGTTTTACATCTGAGTGAGGTGGAGAAGGTTATTAACTTAGCAAGGCACAATTGCAAGATCCTTTTGAGAAGATTAAAATGGGTTTTAGATTTAAATTAATTTTTTGCAGGGCGAGTATAACTTCTTGCTGTGTGGTTATTCTGGACTTCTTTGTTCTTCTGCAAGAGAATTGACTTTGACACCAAATATTGCAGTGCAACAATGTATTTTCAGTTTTTAATGCTAGTGATGTGATATATTCTTATAACAAACACGCTCTACAAGATGGCTCCAACAGAAACTGTCATCATGTGACTTTGTCACTTTACCCTTTTATTGTATTTACATCAGTAGTTGCATTATCACAGTAACCCACTAGGTGGAGCAGTAATCCACTAGGTGGAGCTCTATTACAAGTGCTACAACATCTGAAAAGACAGGTTTGTGGTTATGATACTGGACCAGCAACCTAGAGGCCATGAGTTCAAATCCCAGAATGGCAAATTCAGAATTTAAATTCAATAAAGCTGGTAATGTATGGGCTGGCACCAGAAAAGGTGGTTTGCTTCAAAAACCCAATTGGGTCACTAATGTCCTTCAGGAGAGGGAACCTTCCACCCCCATCCAGTCTGGCCTATATGTGACTGCAGCCCCATCCTTTGATTGTCTCTGAACTTTCTTCACACAACTGGGAAAGGACATTTAATACCGCCTTGCCACATCCTAGAACAAATAATAAAAGGAGTACAGCATAGGAGGCTGATACAGATATTCTAATCTCAAATAAGAAATAATCAGATGTTTGTAAAATTATAGAATCTGATTATGAAGGTTAGTCGGTTAGAACACACAAACTTCCACACAGATATCTCATTCTAAATTTTTAGTTAAAATTTAAGCTACGCACCATATAATCTCTAATTTCAAATGGGGTGTCATAAGTCATAAGGTCTATGAAATAATTTTTTTTTAACAAGTTTCAGTGTATGAAATGTTGCACCTCGATTAGCCTGCATTGTTCTGTTTTAAATTGTAATTAGATTTTTTTTCAATACTGTGTGTGTGTGTTATATGGACCAGTATGATGAACTGGATTGCATGCAGTTAATGGTTTTGAATAGAGGTGCAACATTTCATACACTGAAATTTAAGTTTTTCAAAAATAATTTCATAGACCTTATGACTTATGACACCCCATTGGAAATTAGAGATTATATGGTGCGTAGCTTAAATTTTAACTAAAAATTTAGAATGATATATCTGTGTGGAAGTTTGTGTATTCTAACCGACTAACCTTCATAATCAGATTCTATAATTTTACAAACAGCTGATCATTTCTCATTTGAGATTAGAATATCTGTATCAGCCTCCTATGCTGCACTCCTTTGTTCTAGGGGTCTACAAATCCTTTGGAGATATAGGAATTGCTAGATGAAATAAGACCGAGGTCCATCCAATTCACCTTGGGTTTGATTCCTCCTACCCCCAATTTTAATCACTATGTATATATTCATACACATATTCTGGGCAGTAGTTCGCTGTTAAATGCAAGTCTGATTTCAAGTTTTTAAAAAATTCTGCACTGACTACTTTAGGGGTAATGTTATGATTTACTCTCCTTGTGCGGAACTTCACCCAACAAGACCATGTATCCAGAAATCTTTTGCCCCAAATCATGGGAAGCTCACCTGCAGGGATGTGAGTCGTGAAATTACCCCCTCTGTGATGAGTTTTCCATAATGAAAATTGCTCAGCAATTCAATTGACTGACATTGGTGGCTGGATTCACACAATTGTTTTGCCTTGTATTCTACTTGAAGTGCGTTAAGTGAAAAATACTTATTTTTCTCATGGATTCTTGTAAGAGCTGTGGCTGTAGCCTCAGGAAACTTAGCATGTTGCCGTGATTATGCAACGTGAAGTGAATTTACAAACAGCTTGGTGCAAAGTGGAAGATAATGGCACATATAGAATTTTGATAAAGCAGTTGTTTGTATAGATTAGAGTGCAGCCTTTGTAGTAACGCACCAGAGTTTAGGTTTGATTCCTCCCTCCCTCAATTTTACTCACTTTAGATACATTAGTTGACATGTACACAATGCGTAGTTTTCATTAACTGTAACAGTACCCAAATTAGAGTCCGCCTTGGCTCATTGGTAACAATTTTATTTTCGCTTTGGAAGATCATGAGTACAAGATCACTGCTGAGAGTTATCCCAGTTATATAGTACAGAAGGGAGGCCATTTGGCCCATCGTGCCTGTGCTGGCTCTCTGGGAAAAAAACACCAAATTAGTCCCACTCCCCTGCTCTTTCCCGATAGCCCTGCAATTTTTCCTTTTCAAGTAAATATCCAATTCCCTTTTGAAAGTTACTATTGAATCTGCTTCCATCACACTTTCGGGCGGTGCGTTCCAGATCACAACAACTCGCCGAGTAAAAACATTCTCCTCATCTCCCCTCCTAGTTCTTTTGCTAATTATTTTAAATCGGTGTCCTCTGGTTACCGACCCTACTGCCAATGGAAACAGTTTCTCCTTATTTACTCTATCAAAACTCCTCATGAATTTGAACACCTATATTAAATCTTCCTTTAACCTTCTCTGCTTTAAGGAGAACAACCCCAGCTTCTTCAGTCTCTCCACATAACTGAAACCCCTCTTAATTAATGAAGCCACATGCCCCGAGTATTATCATTAGGGATTCTTGTATCACTCTGGAATATTTAGTTTTCCCCATGTTGTTTCTTCTAAACTGTGTCATCACCTCAAAGGAGTATGAAAAACATTGAATCATGATACTACAGTTGTAATCTCTCTACAATTGAATTCTGGGGCTTTTAGGCTGCCAGTTTTATAATCTGAGCAAGAAAAGGCTATTGCAGAAATGTGTTGCTGTTTTCCATGTATGATGGAGTGAGCGTATTTACACTACGTTTAGTGTCCATACCAAGTGGTTTCAACTTTGCACCAGCTGAACTTGTGCAGTGTAAATGGAATGTTTAGACCAGAACTGATTTCAGTGTCGGGTCAGACTGACACCAGACTCAAGCCACATTTACACTATAACCAGCATTTGTGTAAAGCGAATGCACTTTTCACCAATGCTACAGTTATAGTGTGAACTCACCAAGTGTAAGGCTGTGGACAATTTAATTTTTTAATGGTTTGCTGAAACTATAATAATTTATGTTGTCTTGCTATTTCATGTCTTGTATTTGTTCTGGATAATATGAACATTTCTCTTGGGACAAGTGGCAGATTAAAATGTCCTTGTTCTATTTGCAGTTTTCATTCCACTGCAGATACGGAATTATAGTGTTGTAAATTGGTTGCATATGATTGGATAATAGATAAATATATTCTGCTTTATTATTTAAAGGTCACACAATATGCAATAACTAAATGTCTTGTGAAGGTTTTGAAAATTTAGCATAAAATATTCCTGAGGTAGGTTGCAGTCCCTTTTCAAAGCTACGCATTGTGTTTTTTTGAAAGGGGCTGGTCAAATATTAATATGTTGCTCTCGGAGCTCTTGCTTTTGAAGCCACATGCTCTGAGCGTTATTATCATTAGGGATTCTTATCCGTCCCCAGCCCCGGGATCAGCAGCGGAGCACAGAACAGCAGGGTGGTCCCAGGTGGCCACCTGCTTGACCAACTGCTCCGCTACAACTTCAAGTGGTTGATGAGGTATTCGAGAGCAGTTGAATTGGATCGTTAGCAGCATTGCTGATTGTGACTGCTGGAACATACTGCAAGCAAACCCCATTCCCCGCAGAAGATACAGAATGAGAGCCATGTAATACAGCACGTTGTAAAATACTCGGCTGTTTTGAGTATGGTGCTCGGCAAGGAAGTATGGGGAAAATAAAAGCACACTGAGCAGCAGACACTAGACGGGCAGCCAGGAAATTGCATCAGTTCTGATTTTTTGACATCTTGGACTCTGCATTATGGCTGTGATGGATTGTTAGAATGGAAAAAGGTTTTTATCATAATAACATTGATGCTATGTTTGGATGGAGCTTTTACAGGAGAAAATCAGGCTGCTGAATTTGTTCCCTGATGTCTATTAGCAGTGGCCCAGGGCTATGCTGAAATTTATATCCCATTTGTATTGTTGCAGCCCAAAAGAAGAATTTACAGAGGATGACAAGTGTATTCTGAGTAGGTATGTTGATGACTCAGATATATCACATGATCCTTTTGTGTTTTTTTTATCCTCTACAGTGGTGTTGAAGTCTTGCTGAAATGAAGGGTGTTAACAGTGAATAATTTACTGCTTCATTGCAGAGCCTGGTACAGGTAGCACCGCTCTTGCAGCCCTTATCTTGTTCTCGCAGTGTGTTGAGAAACAAAAGCCCTAATGTGCTGCTCCCGAGAATCGGGCTGCGTGTGGTGCAGTCGGAGCTTCTCTTGAATAAGGTGGCACTTATTGTTGAGTTAGCTTGCTAGAAACCACATCTTGTGCTTTAGGGGAGACAAAGGATTTGGGAAAAGAAAATGCCTTTCAGCCCTGTTTCACTAAGTACAGCAATCGAAAACATTAGCTTAAGAGCAGTGCCAGAATTATTCACGTGTTGTAAGCAGCAGCCACTGTGAGCAGTCTTGTCTGGTATGGAGCTCATAGCTGGAAGTCTGGTTTGGAAATGCTTGTCGCTGGTATCGTAGTACCTTTATAACAACATGCCATTGAAATGGAAAACCAGCAACCCCACAAACTGGAAATTCCCAGTTTCTGTGCTTAAGCCATCCAGGACAACAACACTGACTCCAGCATACATGTAAGTTCACATGCCAGCTTGCTTAAAGCGCTGTGTGGTTTTGAATGTCAATGCTCTAGTGTAATGTGAATTATTCATTAACGCACTTTCTAGCATTAATTACTCAGCTGATGTTTCAGAACTGACAGCTAAAATATATTAGATTGTATGTACTGCATGCACTTAATGCTTTTTTTGTGAGGATTTATGCTGCCGTTTACCATTGAAGGTTAAGGCTGAATGCACTAAATGACTGCATTTGAAGCGTGCTGCATTGTGCAGTATCCGACACTTGATCATTTATTGCAACAATGCCTTCAGTAATTCAGTCTCATTGTTATCAGCCTCGATGCCTGCATCCAGGTTTTTGTTTAAATGTCTTACTTTACCGCTGCATGCCGCCAGGTGTCCTGGTTGAATTGTTGTCTATCCCCTGACACGTTGTACAGTGCTGCTTTGGCACGTGCGAGAGTGAGAGTTAAGGCACCCGATTGAGTTTCCATTAAAGGTTTTTCGGTTTGAAAAATGTTCACCTTGTGAAAGTGGTTGGATATGCACCCCTTTTTTAACATCGAGTTACAGATTTTCTTTATACCAAAATGATTTGTATATTTAAGGGTAAATGGGGTGTCATGGGGTCACAACTGAGTGTCAGGTAATGCTTTGTAAAGTCCTGGCTGATAATATGCAGGCTGAGAGCTCCGCATACTGAATGTAGATAACTTGCTATGTTTGAGCCCTAGTTTAGATAGGGTACGATAGGTGGAAAGTCAGCGTTGCAGATATTCAGTTGTCTTATTTATAAATTTTGTGCTTAGATATGGTTTGATGATAGGATAGATTGTGTAAACTTAAACTGCACAATTGACCAGAACAACTTCCCTTTATATAACTCTTTAATGTTTAAAAAGTCCCTAGCTTCTGTGTAAGATTTTTCTAATTAAGATTTTGTTTAATATATTTACTCCTTTTAATTCTGCTTTCTCTAGTAATTGATACAAGAATTTATTGGTATAGGCATGTCTGTATTTCTACATAGCGCGTTGTAATCTGGACTGACTTTCTTCCATGGACATTTTGGAACGACTGTAATTTTTAGTGTAGGTCTTTCTGCATATAATTGGAGGTTTTGGGGGGGTTTCACGGATGAAATGTTACCTGGCAAAAATGTTGAGGCTTTTGTTAAATTCCGTAACACTGATAAGACCCTCCAAGGCAAAAATCAGAAGCTGTAAAAAAAATATAGTGTGGCTTGTATTTTTCTCACTCCTGCCAGATAACATGACATGGCAGCTCAGTGCAACTTGCTCAGTGCCAGTGACACCACTTCCATTTGGCTCTTTTGCTCCATGAATCCAATCAGGACGCACAGGTTTCCGGAGTGAAAAACATTGAATTAAGAGCTGTGGGCACTAACACAGAAATTGTTGGCACTCGGTTGCACTGCCAGGAGTGAGTAGCACCCGATTTGCTCATGACCTGTCAGGGGAGCAGTTTATGACCAGTGCGATATTCCTGAAAACCAGGCAGTGGAGTTGTCAGTTGAGGGACAGGCTAGAAACCAGACAGACATTTATTTCAAGGAGGGGAAAAGTCTTGATAAAATGCAGGTATCTTGCTGAATGACAACTGAAAACAGAGCCAAAATACTCAATTTGATGCAATGAAAAATCACAACAACAAAAAATGATTACTGGAAACTAAGCAGATTGTGTGTTCAGGACACTGAATGTCCTTAATTCCTGTTATTAAATATCCAGCATTAAATAACATACTTGCAGATACTGCTTTTATAGATGGCACATGTCATGAACTGTAATGATGGTTTGTTTTTGATGGGTTACTGCACATTTGGGACATTGGATGGAATCTACACTGTTCTCTCCCACAGCTCCATTTTCTATAAGTTCTCAAAGCAAAGTTGTTAATGCCCTCAATTACCCATTGTTGTCACTATTCATTTTCAACAACTATTTGCTCTTAAATGACATGGCTATGTAATAAAGGCTACTGTATCAGAAGCTGCAAGACCTGGAATAAAGAAGGGTAGGAGCAAAAGTTATAAGTGGGTTATTAATCAGTCATTTGTGTTGCATACTGCTGTCCCTTCCAATATCACACTTTGTATCTGTTAAAAATTACCAGCTGGAGTCGCATAGTTTTGGAAATAAGTCAATCGGATGACAGCTTCAACGCCTTCCTGCCCACTGACCTTCACCCTCCTGTTTGGTTGTTTCTCCTCAGCCTCCCACTTACAGTAACCATGGTTGCTGCAGAGTTGAGCTTTCCCCTCATTACCAGTTCCAGTGAGTGAAATATAACAAGGGAGCATCATAACATTAGAGCTCGGCTATTTAGGAGTGAAATCAGGAGGCCGTTTTTCTTCGCAAAGGGTGGTAGAAATCTCCCCAAAAAGCTGTGGATACTGCAGGTCGATTTCAAGCTTGGAGCTTTCAAGACTGAGCTTGATGGATCTTTGCGGCTCAGTGGGTCATACCCTCACCTCGGAGTCAGAAAGTTGTGGGTTTAACTCCCACTACAGGGACTTGAGCACAAAATCTAGACTGATACTCCAGTGCAGTGCTGAGGGAGTGCTGCACTGCCAGAGGTGAAACGTTTTTCAGATGGGATGTTAAACTGAGGCCCTGTCTGCCCACTCAAGTCCCACAGCACTATTTCAAAGAAGAGCGGGGTAGTTCTCTCTGGTGTTCTGGTCAATAGTTATCCTTCAATTAACATGACTAAAAGATAAAATAGATTGTCTGGTAATTATCGCATTGGTGTTTGTGGGATATTGCTGTGCACATGACTACACTTGAAAAGTACTTAATTGGCTTTAAAGCGCGTTAGGACGTCCTGAGGTCATTAAAGGTGCGATAGAAATGCAAGTCTTTCTATTAAGGGCTAAAGCAGTTAAATAGAATTGAAGTATGGATCAGACTGGCAGAACAGACTTGAGGGACTGAATGGCCTTGCTGTGTGGGTACTCTGACAGCCCCTCACTGTTTCCCCCTGTCTCAGTCTTTGGCATTCTTTGGATGGTGGTTGGAGAATGGATGGGAAGTGGCAAAGGCATAATGGAAGCTTTGGATCGTGGAGGATTTGGGGGAGTAGTCAAAGGGGCATGGAACAAGCAGGAGAAAGGAAACGATCCTCACCCTATTGAGTCTGCATAGTTTTCACCAGCAATTCTTAGAAATTAAATGATTTTTTAATACTTTAATGTATAAAATGTTCTACCAGAAGTAACAATATGGTACATAATATGTGATCTTGCCCCTGATACCTTTTTTGTGTGTGTGTGTGTATGTATTGACATGTGGAAAATGCTGAAGTCTGCGTCACCTGGCATCAGCTGTTATAGTTTTTTGGAGAGCTATTGTACTGTACACATGGAAAATTCTAAGTGTGGATGGTGCCTGCAATTATAGATTTGCTGGACTTCCACGCTAAGGTTTCAGAATTTGAGAGCCTTTAGAAAGATTGTGTCTACCAAATTCATGGCCCAGAGTCCACCTTCCATTCCCAACTAAAGGATAACAGCATTGCAGGCGAAGGGAATGCAAAATAAAGAAGGGCATTGTTTTTAAGCAGAATTGTACGGAGAATTATCTTCAAAGATCGATGTATTTCAATAGGCAATGGACCCAAACCATGGCTCATCAATGCGTTTCTTGGGTCCCATTTCTCTCAGTAGCCAAATGATTAGCTTTGCAGCAATCTTCTGAACCAAAACATCTGCAACAATACTTCTGAAAATCTCTACAACTTGGTTCCATCAAACAGTCTGCCTTGTGTTATGCTAGACTGGAAGACAGGGTCAAATCAAGTGTTATAATCAGATCAGGATAATCTGACGACTGAGCTATTCATGATGATCTTCTTCTGGCAATACCGGTTTAACCACACTTTGATGCTTGCTCTTGTCGCCAATGAGAATAACAGAATTCAGTAATCTGTCTGATGATGAATCATTATGAAGTCGCGTTCATACAGGCGCTGAATGGGAGAAGGTTCTTAATTCATCAAACTCTGTTCCTAGAATGAAGTGCATTCTCCACAAACCTTTCATATTCGTAAGCTGCGCGGTGCTGCGTATTCTAGAATCTTGCAGTCGAATCTTGGAGTGCTATTATCTCACAGGCTCCATGCCCTGTGGTTACATTAGAAATCTCCTGTAGTGAGTGAATTGTACTCCTCGAGACTGCAGGAATGAGTTCTTTTATGTTGTAATGGCTGGATAAATTATTAGCAGTCGATACCGAAGGGACCACTGTTTCAATCAGTAGAGCCATTATTTATATGGATCCCTTTTACATGTGAAAAGTGAAGAAATGCTACTGAGGAGATGCACGTACAAAAACGCAGTATTTTAAGAACAAATTATACAGCTTTCCTGTGAAAATTAATGGGTATCAAAAACTCTGTTCAAAATTTAACTTCAACAAAATTGAGTGTTCTCCTTTCTCCTCTCATCATATATTGCAGCCTCTATTGTACTTCTCTTATCACAAAGTTCAGCCGACCTGAAGGCATCGACTTGCTCGTTGACATGATTCCGCGAGCACTGGATGTCTTTCGATACGTGCCCAAATGGTAATTTTGCTTACGTGAGCCTTCTAGCTGGCTGGCTATTCAACTGCAGCACAGCCGAGCTCAGTACTGTCCTCACCCAGCACCCGCATACTCAAATGATTTGCAGTAACGGTAGTAGCAGTGAGGCGCTAGCTGTTTTTCCCCTCCTTATTGCTGCAGTCATGTGAGATCAGTTTATAGCACAAACAAACTTTTGAGTCTGCTTCTCCAAAGCACACCCTATTGGCCCCTGAGCTCCTTCCTACACATATCTCTAATTTGTCCAAAGCTCCACTGCCCACATTCTGTTCTGCTCCTCCTCCATCACCCCTGTCTTTGCCAACTTTCATTGGCTGTCTGTTCCCCACTTCATTCAATTCAAAAGCTTTGTCTTTTTCTACACATTCTTCCATCGTCTGACCTCTGCTTCACCTCTGCAACCTCCTTCAGCCCAAAATCTCAAACAACAACTAAACTTCCAACTATAGAGCCCCTTTAACATAATAACAAGTCCTAAGGCACTTTACAGGACCGTAATTAGGCAAGCGTGAATGCTGAGCCAAAGAAAGAGATTATGATGAGTGACCCAAAAGAGGTGAGTTCTTAGGAAAGGCGCTTAAAGGAGGTGAGATATGGATTGGTCATTATTTCCTACCTGCCAACCACAGAGTAAGGATGAAGGGAACATTCTCTGATTGATTGGCAGGATGTGACCAGTGGTAGGTAACAGTTGGGAGGGACTAGAAATTCCTGGCTTATTTTTCTCAAACCTAGGAAACTCCCGTACCACATGTCTCAGTACCACATGTAGTACATTTATCTGTTGAACTATCCAAGGAGATGGCAGCAAAATCCTTTCACATACTTTTTACACAGTGGAACTTCCATTAACCAAGCTCCGATTAGCCACTAAAACTCTCGTGGGACATAATCTTAATCGAGACATAACTTCTTTGCACAAATCTCCTACGTTCTCTTATAGCCTAAGAATTCAACTTGCTCTCTTGGGTATTTAGGTCTGTACTTTATTATTTATTCCTATGGCCAACGTATATGTGCAAGGCCAACATTTGTGGACTCTCAATTATCTACCATTATCCATGGGGAACAGATAAATGGAGTCGACGAACAGATCAGCCACGATCTAATTGAATGGTGGAATAGACTCGAGGGGCTGATTGGCCTACTCCCTGTTCCTAAGTAAAAGATATGACATCAACTGTACACTAGATTTTAGAATAATACATTTAAAGTATAGACTCCCTGATATATTGCAACATCTTCTTTAGGTCTGTACTCCCTGCTTCTAGTAATGTTCCATAATCTTATTAATGACCTCACTAACATAGCATATATTTTTTTCCAAGTACATATTTCATGCAGGCTAAACACAGTGGCAAATAAGCATTAATTAAAATTTTTTGAGTGAGTTGGACGAACACCAAACCGCAGTGAGGCCTGAGGAAATCATCTCTTTGTTTCTATATCTCTGTTGCATTGCACAGCCCATCAAACCCTTTATGGGGAATGACAATTCATTTGCCAGTTTCATTACATTCTTGCATCCGCTAGCCCCTTCTTGTAATTCATCTATTATTGCCTGTGTGATAGTACAGTAATTTAGTCACAAAGGCATGTGTTTGTGTTGGAAGGGCAGGGCCTTGATTCGTGACAAGTCGTCCAAGGTGTGTGCATTGACTGCTTACAACATCCAGTAAACCAAAGATCCTAGAATTGATCATAGCTTGGTTTCTAAATCATCAATTTCTGAGATTACTTTATTGTCATTCATTAAATGAGTAGAGCTTTCTCCATCTGTTTTTGATGAGTCACACTCCCTTGCAGCGTTTTAATACTTTTGAATTTTCAAAGTAATTTAAAACCTAATTTTTTTTTCTTTTCATCACCACTAATATTTATCTAATTCTTTTACTCTTTCATCATTGACAGCATGTCCCCTTGCCAATCGAGGCGTCCCTCCCCTCAAACATTGCTGTTTTTGTCGGGTCACTGAGTATACTTCTGGTTCCTTCTTTGAAGTTTTTATTATTGCTAATTCACCATACAGTTCTACAAAGTCCAAGTATTTCTGCATTATTTAAGGAGGATGATTGCAAGGATATTTTGAAATTTTGTCTGATGGTATGAGTGTAAGAACCACATGGCGAGGTGCGGCAAATGAGGGTACGGGGCCCAGAAGAGACGAGGTCCCACGGGCAGCACGGGCCAGCTCACACTGCGATATGTGTGCGCACTAGGTCCATGCAGCAGAGCTGGTCTTCAGTCGTCCTGGTTAACCCTTGCTACTGGATAAAGGCCAAGCTCCGTCAAGCCAGTGTGGTGGCTGATGTGCAACGGGCACCACACGTTTAAAAAATCCATGCACAGGCATCTTCCATCCAATTCAATTGCAGTTCAGGACTGGAACATTGGGTCCTTCATTGAAACATCTGTGAACTCATGTGGGAGCAAGTCATCCTCGTTCGAGGGACCGCCTATGATGATGATGGAAAACCACAAAATGAAGGTAAAGTAAAACATAACCAGCCACACAGTATAAGGTGAAGTTGTTGAGCATGTATTTAGGATCCTGAAACAAAAATGGAGGCATTGGAATTGACCTGGTTGTGTGTTACAGTGCTTCTGTAAAGGTGTGCTAGATCTTAACTTTACCCAATCTGGCATAGTCGACATCTTCAGACTGAGGACGCATGTAAGCATGCAATGCATTCCAATTGACCGTGTCTAGGAAATTGCACAACCAACTGATTGAAATCAATTTAGGGTGAGGAATTACTGAATTTAATGAAAGTTCTGGGTTTTTTTGTTGCCATGTGCTGTTACCAATAATGCTTGGTGAATGTGGTCTATAATCCTGTATATTTGCAACAACAACTTCCATTTGCATAGCGCATTTGACATAACAAATGTCCCAAGGTGTTTCACAATGGTGTGATCAAACTAAAATATATGCTGAGACAAAGTAGGAGATATAAGGAGGTGACTACAAACTTGGTCAAAAAGAAAGGGCTTTATGGAGGGCCTTAAAGGACAGAGAGGTGGAGAGCACTGTTAACCTTAAGCTGTGCGCGTGTGTGGCCATGCAACACTCGATTGGGCTAAATAAACGGGCCACGCACTCGGGCTCGCGGCACACTGAAGCTTTGCGCCGGGGACGCTTGGCTCGAGGCAGGCAGCTGCGAGGTAACTGCCCCTCATTGGCAGCCGTGTGATTGGCAGGCCTGCACAGCCACTGATGTGTGTTTCCAGGCATTCTCCGCCAGAGTTCCCCGGCCAATCAGTGCAAAGAGAAGGCGGGACCCTCTTGGCGCAGGTGTCTCCTCCAGTCACCGTTGCCAGCGCAAAGCTTCAGTGTACCGTGGGTGTCCTTGTTATGCCTGTCAATTATTCTGCAGTACTTACCCCAAAGATAACTGTTACCCTTTGTTTATGGCTCAAATGCTTTTGGATCAACTGTTTGATTCGACACTAGTTTTGGAGCCATTCACTGGTCCCCAATTTTAACATGCAAAGGCTGAAACACTTCGCTTAAGAATATAAGAATTAGAAGCAGTTGTAGGCCATACAGCCCCTCGACCCTGCTCCATCATTCAATAAGAAAATGGATTATCTTTGATAACTCTACTTTCTCACCTGATCCCCATAATCCCTTGATTCCCTTTGAACCAAAAATCTATCTATCTCAGCCATGAATTTAGTCGACTGAGCATCCACAGCCCTCTGGGTAGAGAATTCCAAACATTCACAGCCCTCTGAGTGAACAAATTTCTCCTCATCTCAGTAGTACTAAATGGCCGACCCCTTATCCTGAGACTGTGCCCCCTAGTTCTAGACACTCCAGCCAGGAGAAACAACTGCTCAGCATCTATCCTGTCAATCTTCCTCAGGATCTTGTATGTTTCAAAGGGCCCAAGTTTCCACATGATTCGCGCCTGATTTTTAGAAGCAGCTGGTGGAGAACGGACTATTTTAGAAATCGCAATTCTCCACATTTTTTTTTCTGCAGTTCTAGTCAGGTAGAACAGTTTTAGTTTAGAACAGAATTTTTTCTTCAAAAGGGGGCGTGTTCGGCCACTGACGCCTGATTTGAAAGTTTCCACAGTGAAAATGTACTCCAAACTAAAGTAGAATGGAGCCAGTGAAGATTTTTGTAGAACTGAAAAAACCTGTTCTACACATTAAAAAATCAGGCGCAGGTTACAAATTAGGCGTCCAGAACGAGGTGGGGGGGGAGGGAAGGGAACTCATTAAATTCAACAATAAATCCTTATTTATACTTCTACAAATATTATACAAATAAATCCAACCTGAATAAACATTTATAAGCCAAGAAAAGATTAAATAAACCATCTTCCTACCTGTGTGAAAGTGCTTCAGCCAGGGAGAATTCTGCAGCCGTTCGTGCCGATGAGCGGGAGGGAGAGAAAGCCGTTCGTGTCACTGAGGGATGGAGAGGGAGAGGGAGAGAGAGAGAGAGATCAGGTTGGGTCGGGTCCAGTGGGGGGTCGGGTCGGGGAACAGGAGCGCGGGGTCGGGTCAGTCGGTGGGGGGGGGGGGGGGGGAGAGAGAGGAGAGCGGGTGTCTGGTCGGCGGGGGGGAGGGAGCGGATGTCGGGTCGGGTCTGGTCGGCGGGGGGGGGGGGGCGGGTGTCGGGTCTGGGGGGGGGGGGTGTCGGGTCTGGTCGGCGGGGGGGGGGGGGCGGGTGTCGGGTCTGGGGGGGGGGGGGTGTCGGGTCTGGTCGGCGGGGGGGGGGGGGGGGGGGAGCGGGTGTCGGGTCTGGTCGGCGGGGGGGGGGGGGGGGGGGGGGGAGCGGGTGTCGGGTCGGGTTGGCGGGGAGCAGGAGCTGGCCGAGGGAGGAGCCTTATCCACGCAGCCCCAGTGAGGCCATTCAGCCAGGGCTAGGGGCTGCGTGCTTAGGGCCCCTCCCACATAGTTCGGCGCCTGGAGCTACTGCACTTGCGTGCCGACTGTAGCGCGCATGTGCAGAGTTCCCGGCACTGTTTTCAGCGCCGGGACCTGGCTCCGTCCCCCCCACAGCTCATGCTGGCTGCGCCGAGGGCCAGAGGACCTGTAAGTAGGTGGAGAATACCGAGGATTTTTTTAGGCGCCGTTTTTTTTTCTTGTGGAAACTTGGGGCCCATAGAGATCCCCTCTCGTGCTTCTTAACTCCGGAGAGTATAGGCCCAATCTCTCCTCATAGAATGACCCTCTCACCCAAGGGATCAATTTGGTGAACCTTTGTTGCACCGCCTTTAAGACAAGTATATTATTCCTCTGATAAGGAGACCAAAACTGTGCACAGTATTCCAGGTGTGGTCTCATCAAGGCCCTGTACAATTGTAGTAAGACTTACTTGCTCTTAAGAGCAGGAATTAATATTGTGGGGAATGTTTGATAGCAAAACATGAAGTGAAACCTAACATCTTTACGTCATCATACCAGTTAACATTTCCAAGACAGTTTGATTGGTTCTTCTGTCCAGGAAGAAAGATGAATGTTTGTTTATTTCTGTTAAATTGCTTTTTGTTTTTAATTCGGTGTAACAAATTGTGTATGTGCTTTTCTGCACTTCCGTGGATAAGTGCTGCGTTAATGCACGTTACATGGTGGTTGTGCTGGTTGAAGAAGACCACTTTTATTAATGGAAGTGATTGAAGTTGTAAATACGGATACCCGTTTTTGTTCAATTCTTTTTATTTGTTGGTTGTCTGGTTGCATTATGATATTCTAATACTTGTGTGGACGTACATCACGTCAGCCAGCGCCATAGGAAAGCCGCTGCTTGTGTAGCCATTGCTATAGTGACTTGAGTGATGGGCTAATACGTTGAGAACTTTAAAATTAATGCTAATTACACGTATAGATATGCCTCTTTCAGCTCACCTTGGGCTTCTGCAATGTTTGTCAATGCATAACCGTGTAACTGAGCGATGTTTCTGATTATCATGCAATTCTTTCATATGTCATTTCTGACAAGTAACTTTTTTTAAATACAGTTTGTACATGCTTGTAAAAGTGTTTAATTCTAAAACTTGCAGAATGGGTATGTAAATGACAAATGAATTTCAGTATAGATAGGTGTGGTGTGACGCATTTTGGTCGGAGGAATAAGGAGACTACCTACTCCTTGGGAAATAGGAGCCCAAATGGGATAGAGGTGCAAAGGGACCGAGGAGTATAGATTCACAAATCATTAAAAGTAGCAATGCAGGTTAAAAAAAGTCATCAAAGTGCAAATAAAGCGCTGGGGTTCATTTCTAGAGGAATGGACTTCAAAAGCAGAGAAGTTATGTTAAACTGATAAAGAACCTTGTCTGATTGTCTCATGGTGGCAATACGGCATTACTGTATCAATGCTTTCAAGTGGTTGTATTTACTGCCGTTGTAAAGCTTGTAATAAAATTTGCCCACGGACAAAACTGTTGCGCTCAAAGGAATTCATGGCCGGCTCAGCACAACAAAAAATTAGAGGGAACATTGGTGGAGAGGCAGAGGGCACTGTGACCTCAATCAGCCACCTACCTGATTTTGCAGAGATTTTTGCAGGAATTGGGACCATGTTGGGAGAGTAGTAGCAGTTGGGTATGTTGGCCAGCATTGCTAAGGATAGGAGCTCTCTCATGATCAAGCAGAGAAAACAATCCTACACTGAACTCAGGCCAGTAAAGTAAATCCACTCACAGTGAATGCTCCCTCATGGGCATATCAGGCTTGAACCATTTAGTCACCTCGCTACTGAGGATCTTCATTTATTCTTCTAAAAGCGACATCTGACACTGGAGTATTTTTAACTTCTGTGTGGAAAACAGACATTTCCTGTGAGGACCGTTGAGATTCCAGGCTGCCAGCACACAGATGAGCAACTATCTATATGATTAAAAACAATGGCGTAGCGAGAGCAAGTGTCACTGATCTAGTTCATTGGCCTGTAGGATGGAAGATAAACACTGATCAAGTCATACGCTGCACTTATTTTCCTGAGGGAACGTTTCATCCTGTTACTTTGTTTAGCTATACATAAAACTAGTATAACCATTTGCACTTTGCACAGATTTTCTCAGTCCAGAAAGAACCCTGTTTCCAATCAGTTTCCAGATCTCTCAAAGTGCTATTGCCGGATAGTTTGCCAGGGGTTATCCCTCTTGCTGTCCCGCTTTCATTATGACATCAATATCAGACATGGTAGCTTGATATAGCAGCATGCTGAGAAAGTGAGAGATTACAGCCTCACAGTCTATCAGTACATCAGACGTGTTGTATCTCGGGTACAGTAAGGAGCAGTGAGACGTGGGTGAAAAGAAGATTGTGGTAATTTGAAATAGTTTAAATATTTTGATATAAATCAGCAAATAGAAAGTACAATGAGTGGGGGAAAAAATCCTAGAAGTTAATTTAGGCAACATTAGGAGTCAAAATGCTGAATAAATTCATCCAGGTTACATTGAAATAGAGGACTTTCATATGATTGGCTTTTAAGTGTTTATACATTGATATCGGCAACAGTCATTTTTAAGCTCATAAGTTCTCTTTAAAAATAGGCAGTGCTTCTGAGAGGTGTACACAATGGTAGTTGAGACAATCTATCTCACTCAATAGAAAAGCAAAACAAAAATGATAGCTACTCTGATTGCTGAGCTGGTAGCAAACTCCCCAATGTCCAGCAGATATCCAGAAATGAGAAGTGCAGCTCTCAACCATTGCGGTAACGACTGTAACCAGATCACAGCAAAGTCATACAGAGGAAGGAAGAGTTTGAAAGGGAGGTAAACAGGGTGATTTAGAGTTGGCAATAAGAAAATGTGTGAAGGCCGGAAAGAAAAAGGGAGATATAATGGAAGCAAATAGGAGAGGAAGACACTCTGGGTCAGTACTGGAAGTCACAGGGCATCAAATATGAAAGAAGAAACTTTGTTTTGTATAGAGCGTTACTACGTTCTCTGAGGACATTCCAAAACGCTTCACGTGCAGTAACTGTTGCTATGTATGTGAAGACAGCAGCCTATTTTAAACTAGCTTTTAAAATGGGAAGATATGGGATTATCTGTGAATTTCCATTATCCACCAGTGGGAGCCCCTTTCATGTTTGAGTACACAATGCACATTGAGAGAATTAAAGTGGCAGTTTACACGTTAATAAAATGTGTGCACTCAATCCTGGTACCGATTTTCCCTTTGCAACCTGGGACAATTTCCCACTTGTGGAGTTTGAGTGCTCACACTCTAGGGTGTGGATAAGATATGCATCAGGCAAAGCGATGCCTTGAATCATTTATACAGTCACCCTAATGTCTTTCATTGCTTTTATGGATTACATGCTCAAGCTAGACATCACCAAAGATAATTTGTTGATGAGTCCCTCTGATACCCCATATTTTGTTGGAACAAGGTATACAATTGGTTAAGAGTATCGTCCATCCGGCAGATATCTGACAAATCTTAGATAGTTTTCTTCAACTCATTCTGAGATTTGTAAGGCCTTCTCGCAGACTTGCCCCTACATCGTTCACTCTACGGGTCATAGCAGTTATGACAATGTTTGAATTATTTCTATTGTGCATTGTATTGCACCTATTCTCGAGCCCAGGGCTTTTTCTCTGAGTGCCCTCGTCTGGAGTTAATGGGGTGATAAAGGCCTCAAAATGGGCCCGGTAGCCTTTACCACCGGCAGTCCAAAGCGTTCATTTGTTTCACACGTTCATTTGTTGCCCCTTTTAAAATAGCAATTGGGGTCCTCCTAAGTGGGGGAGGAGCAGGGGAGAGGAGCCGGAGCGGGAGTGTCCTGGAGGAGCAGGGGAGCCGGGGGGGGTGGTTCAGGGAGGAGCAGGGGGTTCGGAAAGGGGCAAGAGCATTCCTTCTCCCATGCCCACAAAAAGAATCTGTGCTACTGCTGCTCAGGGACCCTACTCTGCGATTGCAACACTAACCTTGCCAATTACCTTGCTGGCAGCAGTTCCGGTCCCATTTCCTGTGTTCACTCCGGCGAGCTGTGTCCGGATGCCTGTTTAACGCCTGAATTTACATGAGGTCAGAGCCTCTTCACCGCCAGAATGCGCAGCCAACCAAAAGTCAACATCTACCCCAGGTGTCTTCAGATCAGAGAGGTTGCTTCAGTGTTTTCCAGTCTTCTGTCCATGGATTTGAATACTGTCTAATGCATAACCTATTAACGCAGTAATACTTCCATGCACCCGTGCACGCTGTCTCTTGGGCATTTGTTTGCGATATATACATTGCAGCTGCCCACCTTGCTTACCTCAATTGGCAGTGCTAATTCTTTTTGTAGGCTCGGATAGAAGAGATTGAAACCGTGTTTGTGAGCATAGTGCAATTCTCGCTCTGCTGACTGAAATTAGAGTTTCTGGTACCTCTACTGGTCTTGTGGAAGTGTATTGTAGAGAAAGGAAAATACTGATGTCACACCACCTTCGCAGTCACAGTCTTGATAAAGAATGAGCAAAACTGGATTTGAGTTCTTCATGGATGGAAATATGGAATATGAAAATTTAAAGACCACTATAAATCCTGGAAAATGCATCACTCACTTCCTTTGCCCCATCGTTGGTGGTCCTGCCTTCAGTTGTCTCGGGCCTAAGCCTTGGAATTTTTTACCCTAAATTGCTCAGCTTCTACCTCTCTCTTATAAGTTGCTCCTTATAACTTGCCTCTTTGACCAAGCTGTTGGTCGTATATCCTAATATCTCTGGCTCAGTGTCAAATTTTGTCTGATTACACTCGTGAAGCGGTTTGGGATGTTCAAGGCGCTACATAGATCCAAGTTGTTGTTGTAATTCCGTGCACTGCAAATGTGATTTATTTGTCACCATGCACCAGATATAAAGGTACAGAATTATACTCAAACAGTAACTAAATTAGTATGTCCTGTTATAAGTAAGAGCTTCTACCGATCTATGCAAATTTGTTTATTTCGTGAAAGGAAAAAAGTTGTGCATATCATTCGCTGAACTTGGGAACAACCTCACTGTACACTGTCCTATGGTCCAGGGCAGAGGTCTTTTCCCTGCTCAGTCTGCTGCTGTCGCTTGACTCCCTTTTTGGTGTTTGTGTCCTGATATTTTCAAAAATATTTCACCCTGACTAACAGATCAAAACTAGTTGTTTTCCAGAACGACCAGGCACTTTAGTGATTTGGTCAGTCTTTGGTCTCTGCAAGGAATAAATTCCCCATCTTGTATCCGTTCTGATGAAAGGTCACCAAACTGAATTGTTAACTCAGTTTCTCTCTCCGCAGCTGCTGACTGACCTGCGGAGTGTTTCCAGCATTTTCTGCTTTTATAGAATCATAGAATAGTACAGCACAGAAAGGGGCCATCGAGTCTGCACCAGTTCTTTCAAAGAGCAATCCAGTTCGTCCCACCTCTTTTAGGGCACCAGGCCAGCTGAGCAGCTGAAAATCCCGAGCTAAACAGCCGGCCTCAGCGCCCTAAATAAGAGAGGCTTCCATGGAAAAAAATCTTGCAAAAAACACCAAAAACATTCCCAATATCTTACTGACGCCTCATCAACATAAATCGCAAAAATAAAAAACAACCACACTTGCATTACTTCACTCACTGCGGCCGGTACAGCTCAGACCGCAAGCTTTCACTCGGGCGCGCTACGGATCGGGTGCGAAACAAATATCGAGACGGTGTCGCAACCAGGGGCTCTCCTCCTCTCCCGGGCGGTACTGCTCCGCGCCCCCGCAAACCCAGCACCGAATGTCTCGGTGGAGCGCTGGAAACTGCCCACCTGCTCGCCCGGAAATGCCCTCTGCCGCCATTACCGTCCCTTCAGGCAGCGTGGGGAGGCCTATAAATAGGTCCAGCGGCAGTCGGTGAGTTGGAGAGGCGTGCTTATGCAGCTGCAGCAGGGGCAGAAGGCAAAAAAATAGAAAGAAATTGAAACGTGACGTCACAGCCAAGGGGTAAGTGATTGGCTGGTGATTGGTAAGTAGTTTTTCGATTTCTTTCTATATCAGTAAGTAACCTTTTAATATTGTTGTTACCCAGTTAAGTTAATCCAAGGGTTAAGTCATGGCAGGAGAGCTCGGACAAGTGTTATGCTCCTCCTGTACTATGTGGGAAGTCAGGGACGCTTCCGGTGTCCCTGATGACGACGTGTGCGGGAAGTGTATCCGCCTGCAGCTCCTGACGGACCGCATTGCGGCACTGGAGCTGCGGGTGGATTCACTCTGGAGCATCCACGATGCTGAGAATGATGTGAATAGCACGATTAGCGAGTTGGTCTCACCGCAGGTAAACGGTACACAGCCAGATAGCAAATGGGTGACCAACAGGAAGAGCAGTGTAGGGGTCCCCTGCGGTCATCCCCCTGCAAAACAGATACACCGCTTTGGGTACTGATGGGGGGATGACTCTTCAGGGGAAGACAGCAGCAGCCAAGTCCATGGCACCGTGGGTGGCTCTGCTGCACAGGAGGGCAGGAAAAAGAGTGGGAGAGCTCTAGTAATAGGGGATTCAATTGTAAGGGGAATAGATAAGCGTTTCTGCGGCCGCAATAGAGACTCCAGGATGGCATGTTGCCTCCCTGGTGCAAGGGTCAAGGATGTCTCGGAGCGGGTGCAGGACATTCTGAAAAGGGAGGGTGAACAGCCAGTTGTCGTGGTGCATATAGGTACCAACAATATCGGTAAAAAAACGGGATGAGGTCCTACGAGACGAATTTAGGGAGCGAGGAGCTTAATTAAAAAGTAGGACCTCGAAAGTAGTAATCTCAGGATTGCTACCAGTGCCATGTGCTAGTCAGAGTAGGAATCGCAGGATAGCTCAGATGAATAGGTGGCTTGAGGAGTGGTGCAGAAGGGAGGGATTCAAATTCCTGGGACATTGGAACCGGTTCTGGGGTAGGTGGGACCAGACCGGACGGTCTGCACCTGGGCAGAACTGGAACCAGGTAGGGGGAGTGTTTGCTAGTGCTGTTGGGGAGCAGTTAAACTAATATGGCCGGGGGATGGGAACCTTTGCAGGGAGACAGAGGGAAATAAAAGGGAGACAGAGGCAAAAGATAGATAGTAAAAGTGGAGGGCAGAGAAACCCAAGGCAAAAAATAAAAAGGGCCACATTACAGCAAAATTCTAAAGGGGCAAAGTGTGTTAAAAAGACAAGCCTGAAGGCTCTGTGCCTCAATGCGAGGAGTATTCGGAATAAGGTGGACGAATTAACTGTGCAGACAGCAGTTAACGGATATGATGTAATTGGCATCACAGAGACATGGCTCCAGGGTGACCAAGGCTGGGAACTCAACATCCAGAGATATTAAATATTTAGGAAGGATAGACAGAAAGGAAAAGGAGGCAGGGTGGCGTTGTTGGTTAAAGAGGAAATTAATGCAATAGTAAGGAAGGACATTGGCTTGGATGATGTGGAATCGGTATGGGTGGAGCTACGTAATACCAAAGGGCAAAAAAAGCTGGTGGGAGTTGTGTACAGGCCACCAAACAGTAGTAGTGAGGTTGGGGACAGCATCAAACAAGAAATAAGGGATGTGTGCAATAAAGGTACAGCAGTTATCATAGGCGACTTTAATTTACATATAGATTGGGCTAACCAAACTGGTAGCAATGCGGTGGAGGAGGATTTCCTGGAGTGTATTAGGGATGGTTTTCTTGACCAATATGTCGAGGAACCAACTAGAGAGCTGGCCATCCTAGACTGGGTGATGTGTAATGAGAAGGGACTGATTGGCAATCTTGTTGTGCGAGGCCCCTTGGGGAGTAGTGACCATAATATGGTAGAGTTCTTTATTGAGATGGAGAGTGACAGTTGTTTCAGAAACTAGGGTCCTGAACTTAAGGAAAGCTAACTTCGACGGTATGAGGCATGAATTGGCTGGAATAGACTGGCAAATGATACTTAAAGGGTTGATGGTGGATAGGCAATGGCAAACATTTATAGATCACATGGATGAACTTCAACAATTGTACATCCCTGTCTGGAGTAAAAATAAAACGGGGAAGGTGGCTCAACCGTGGCTAACAAGAGAAATTAAGAATAGTGTTAGATCCAAGGAAGAGGCATATAAATTGGCCAAAAAAAGCAGCAAACCTGAGGACTGGGAAAAATTTAGAATTCAGCAAAGGGTTTGATTAGGAAGGGGAAAATAGAGTACGAGGAAGCTTGCCGGGAACATAAGAACTGACTGAAAAGCTTCTATAGATATGTGAAAAGAAAAAGATTAGTGAAGACTAATGTAGGTCCCTTGCAGTCGGACTCAGGTGAATTTATAATGGGGAACAAAGAAATGGCAGACCAATTCACGAAGGAAGACACAAATAACCTTCCGGATGTACTAGGGGACCGAGGGCCGAGAGAGAAGGAGGAACTGAAGGATATCCTTATTAGGCCGGAAATTGTGTTGGGGAAATTGATGGATTGAAGGCCGATAAATCCCCGACGCCTGATTGTCTGCATCCCAGAGTACTTAAGGAAGTGGCCCTAGAAATAGTGGATGCATTGGTGATCATTTTCCAACAGTCTATCAACTCAGGATCAGTTCCTATGGACTGGAGGGTAGCTAATGTAACACCACTTTTTAAAAAAGGAGGGAGAGAGAAAACAGGTAATTATAGACTGGTTAGCCTGACATCAGTAGTGGGGAAAATGTTGCAATCAATTATTGAGGATGTAATAGCAGCGCATTTGGAAAGCAGTGACCGGATCGGTCCAAGTCAGCATTGATTTGTGAAGGGAATAATCATGCTTGACAAATCTTCTGGAATTTTTTGAGGATGTAACTAGTAGAGTGGACAAGGGAGAACCAGTGGATGTGGTGTATTTGGACTTTCAAAAGGCTTTTGACAAGGTCCCACATAAGAGATTGGTGTGCAAAATCAAAGCACAAGGTAATGTACTGACATGGATAGAGAATTGGTTGGCAGTCTGGATAAACGGGTCCTTTTCGGAATGGGAGGCAGTGACTAGTGGAGTGCCGCAGAGCTCGGTGTTGGGACCGTAGCTCTTTACAATATACACCAATGATTTGGATGAAGGAATTGAATGTAATATCTCCAAGTTTGCAGATGACACTAAACTGGGTGGTGGTGTGGGCTGTGAGGAGGATGCGAAGAGGCTGCAGAGTGATTTGGACAGGTTAGGTGAGTGGGCAAATGCATGGCAGATGCAGTATAATGTGGATAAATGTGAGGTTATCCACTTTGGAGGCAATAACACCAAGACAGAATATTATCTGAATGGCGGCAGATTAGGAAAAGGGGAGGTGCAACGAGACCTGGGCGTCATGGTTCATCAGTCATTGAAAGTTGGCATGCAGGTACAGTAGGCGGTGAAGAAGGCAAATAGCATGTTGGCCTTCATAGCTAGGGGATTTAAGTATAGGAGCAGGGAGGTCTTACTGCAATTATACAGGCCTCACCTGGAATATTGTGTTCAGTTTTGGTCTCCTAATCTGAGGAAGGAAGTTCTTGCTATTGAGGGAGTGCAGCGAAGGTTTGCCAGACTGATTCCAGGGATGGCTGGACTGACATATGAGGAGAGACTGGATCAACTGGGCCTTTATACACTGGAGTTTAGAAGGATGAGAGGGGATCTCATAGAAACGTATAAGATTCTGACAGGACGGAACAGGTTAGATGCGGGAAGAATGTTCCCGATGTTGGGGAGGTCCAGAACCAGGGGGGACAATCTTAGGATAAGGGGCAGGCCATTTAGGACTGAGATGAGGAGAAACTTCTTCACTCAGAGAGTTGTTAACCTGTGGAATTCCCTGCTGCAGAGAGTTGTTGATGCCAGTTCATTGGATATATTCAAGAGGGAGTTAGATATGGCCCTTCCAGCTAAAGGGATCGAGGGGTATGGAAAGAAAGCAGGAATGGGGTACTGAGGTGAATGATCAGTCATGATCTTATTGAATGGTGGTGCAGGCTCGAAGGGTCGAATGGCCTACTCCTGCACCTATTTTCTATGTTTCAGGACGAAGACAGAGGTGGCAGCAAGCCGAAAATCTCGCCCTTTCTCTTTATTTATATCTAACTAATTCCTTCGTGATTTTAAACACCTATCAAATCTCCTGTTAACCTTTTATTTTATTTTACATTTTAATCACCCCTTGTGCACCTGTGAATCCACAATTCAACATGGCGCTATCTTGAGAAGCTTTTGCTCAACGCACATTTTTCAAGAGCTCAAGCTCAAGTTCTTTCCAGGGAGAAATGACCAAAAAAATCTGGAACCGTGACATGATATAAATACTTGGGCTAGAACTTTAACTTGCTGTGGTGGGTGTCCAGTCCTGAAGTAGCTGTTTACTGGAGACCATCCTTGGTCCAGTAGGGTTGCCAACCCGCCAGGATTGTCCTGGAGTCTCCAGGAAATAAAGGTTGATCGCTTGGGCACTGCTTCCAGCAACTCTGGAGAAAAATCAGAGGGGTGTTGAAATAAAAGTGTTTTTTTCCCCATTTATTTTGAACACTTGTTTATTGGTTATATAAAACAAAATGGAGATGGTTGGTGGGTGGGGAGGCTGTTTGACTGACAGTCGAGAATCATCCATTCGGGTACGGAAGAGTCTGTTCATTTTCCATTTGGCATGGGAAGGAGGTGCGCTATGATGGTAGACATGTCAGCCAACCAGTGGCAGGGCAGTTGTAGGCGGGAGGATCATGTGATGAGACCTCCAGGAATATGTCCAACCAGAGTTGGCCACCTTATGTAGCTAGTGAGTTGGTTTCAGAGATGGTGAGAACCCTGCAAACTCACTCATATTTGCTCAAGACTAACCTGGTATGCAGATTCAGCCGGAATCAAGTTTGAAAGCCCCAAGTGAATTGTGACATTGCAGCGTGGATGTTATCAAGGGTTTTAATTCTTTGTAGCTCGGTTCCTTTGTGCCTCTGAAATTCAATTCTTGATAGGTTTGTTTGCTGCCATACAAGCAGGCAAGCTTGGCAGGAACTACAGTGTTTTGTAAAAATGCCGTAGTAAGAGAAAGAATATTTGAAATTCAAATGTGCAGATGTAACATTGAGATGTTGCTTCAGTGTTGCTTGATTGCTTAATGGTATTGTAGAGCACAGTAATTTGGGAAATAAGGTAATAAAATTGCATCGTCCACAGAACCGATGTGAAAGTTCTGGATATTGGATTTTTTTTCATTATAAAGATTAGCTTTGCACCTGCAATAATCATAGAGAGTGAAAAACCCCTGACAGCTTTTAAAACCGAATTATCTTTGAGGTGTTTAGACGTGTACGCTAGACATTGCACAAAGCATTGCAGAATGGGGGAAGGGATCATTAATAATCATCTGCACTTAATTCAAGCGTTTTTTAATTTAAAAATTGCTTTGTCTTGAAGTTCTGCTCAATAAAGAAAAACCTGCACAAATATCAAAAAACTGTTCATATACTTTGTTTAAAATTGACATGAGCAGCATTGTCTAGGAGATAGCTTCGATATGGGAAGAGCATTCGGACAGCCCAGGATCACTTCAGAGTTGGATTTCAGTGGCCTGTATGTTGATTTTAATTTGATTGACAGTACAGTTCATAGTTCATGCGATTTTTAAATACTCGACAGTCACTGAAACTTGGCTCTCATGAGGCAGGAACCTTTAAATAGATGTGGAATGCAAATATAATCTTAGGAAGTTATAGCAGAAAAGGAGGCCATTTGGCCTTTTGTGTCTGTGCCAGCTTTGCTGGAGCAACCCATAGCCCCATATCTTCCTCTGCTTCAAATATTTATCTGTTTTTCCCTTAAGTGCACTGGTATCGACCTTAAGTGTTCATTTTTAGACGACATACTTATCTAACTTTAGTGGAGGCCTAATAAAGAAAATTCTGTGTTGATATATTTCAATATGTAAAAACTTTATCTCAACAAGAACTTCCCTTCATATAGTCCCAAGGCACTTAATAGGCAGCAAACAGACATCGAGCCAGGAAAAGAGAAATTAGGAGCGCTGATTGTTCTGAACAATTTACTGATGTTCACTTGAGTCGTAACAAAGTCAGTCCTATGGTTATAATCTTTTAATTTTTTTCTACTTGTATGATCAATCAAAAGAAACTAAATGCGGAGTATAATTTCTTCGGATTATAATTTCTTCAGAGTATAATGCAATTTGCAAGTGATGTTTTGTCAGCAGATTTGAATGTAGGCATGTGCTCATCCTTTTACGTTTATCTCTTCTAAAACTTAACACAAAAACTTTTTTTATACACTGTTCTCCTTATCAAAATGGAGCTGGTCTTGCCTCATATGGTAGTCTCTGGTCAATGTAGTGTCCTTCAGCCGATTCTTATGTGCACAAGTTTACATTTCTCTGCAACATATGCATATCAACAACCTTGCACATATGTTGCAGTGTCCTTGTGACCGTAACAGTTATAATCTAAACATTCTTATAAAGGCACTATTATAAACATCCCAAGGCTTTACTTCAGTCTTGAACACTGACTGTTGCTCGGGTGATTTGTAATTATCTCTCTCCCTCCCTCTCCTGTTGCTAGGCTCGGGAATCTCTCTCCCTCATATACCAACATGATTGAATGAAAGCGGTGATTGCAAATCTCAAGAGGAAAACATAACTATTTACAAAGTATAAATATTCAGCAAGTGAGGTGGTACTGTGATTTATATACTGGCGTAGTTGTACATTTTGTTAGTATGGTACAGGGGTATTTACAAACGGTTACATGGTCGACATGTTTGGACAGTAGTTTAATCCGGCTTCATGGTCTGGGCAGCTGTGGAAGGAGATGCACAGAGGCTGACCTACCTTACGATCCTGTCTTTACTTGTTCATTCACTGAACGTTGCTGGAAATGCCATGTTCACAGTATTGACAGATGTGATATGATAATCCCTAATTGAAGGTAGTTGTGTGCTGTAGCACCAAGCTCTGAATTGCAGTGATTATAGTGACCTCTGCACTGCCTTCACTAGCTTGAGTGGTTGACCCAAAAGATATTCCAGGCGCGTTTTAGAATTCTCTTGATTATGCAAATTCATTCCATAATTTTGCTGAAGCCACCTTGTGATGCTGTTGCTAGTCACTTAAAATAGTATAGAATATTTGTAATAATGGCACTCGGCACAACTATAACCCTGTTAACTCAGTAAGTTAAGTGTTTTAATGTTTGCTTGTTGGCTGCAAAGAAAATATTTAGTAGCACAAAAAGATCACTTGAAATGTTCAAATGCACCTCTTAAAATGGATATCCCTCGGGGGAAATGCTTTCAGTGTAATGTATTCCCCACAGAAAGTGTTTTTTTTAAAAAAAAGATTAATGTAACTGCTTCTGCTGGGAGATGTTCCCTTTTTTTTACAATCCAGAAAGCAGCTTTATATAGACCTGTGAGACTTGTCTCCTTACTAAAACAAAAGGTTAATTTATGACCACACCACAGGGAGTCTGTATTGAGCCAGCTACCGTTGAATTGAGTGGGAATGAACTTCTCACTGCTGTAACCTGCTCCCATTGTTGGAATGCAGGTGGACGGGCTCTGATTGGGAAAGCGCCTTGTCCTGTACTGTGTTTAGCTTAGCTTTGAGTCAGAATGTCATGGATTTAAGTCCCCCTCCAGGTCATGTAATCTGCTGACAATAGAGCTGCTGCCTTTCACGTGAGGTGCTATAACCAAAGCCCCACCTACCTGTTGAGGTGCATGTAAGAGATCCTATTCAAGGAAGGGAGTTCTCTGTGTCTTGATCAACATGCTTATCTCAACCAACATCTGTTTGGAGACATTGGAGAAGGTTTAGAATATTCCAGAGAGTAATTGGACATAATGTTTTGTTTTCCCTTCTTGCTGCAAAATGATTGTTTTAAGGCGGGGAGGCCCCATTTGCTCTCTGGCCAGGGGAAGGCTGTTAAAGATTCCAGGTTGAAACATCAATGCAATACTGAGAATAGGAAATATTAGTGCTGGCTTGTTTCTGGTATTGCCAGCTTGAAAACTGAGTGTAGCCCATTAAGGGGTGAAATAGAATTCTTTATTATGTTCCATGTTACAATGTATTTCATGTCACTCTTAGTATTTCTCTAGAAGACTGCATTCTGTTCATTCAAATATATTATGTAAAGTCAACCAGTTTGTTGGTTTACCAGTGGCCTTGTTTTCCCCAGGCGAGGAATCACAGATTTGCCATGGTTGGTTAAAACGCTGGTCAGACGTCCCGCACTGTAAATTAAAGGCAGTGATCTGACCAGTATGCCCCCCCTTCCCTTCTCGAATTAAGCGCCGGGCCCTGGAACATCGTGGGACGCCCCGACCCACGTGCGAACACCACCACAGGTCGGGGCTGAAACATCATGGGCGGAGGTGCGGCGACTGAGGGTTCGGGGCCCAGAAGAACCGAGGGCCCAGGGGCAGCACTGGCCAGCCCACACCGCGATATGTGTGCGCACTAGGTTCGTGCAGCAGAGCTGGTCTCCAGTCATCCTGGTTAATCCTTGCCACTGGACCAAGACCTCGCTCTGTCAAGTCCGTGTGGTGGCTGATTTGCAACGGCCATCACACGTTAAAAAAATCCACGCACAGGCATCTTCCACCCCCTCAATAAGAGTTCAGGACTGGAACATCGGGTCCTTCATTGAAACACCTGTGAACTCTTGTGGAAGGAGGTCATCCTCGTTTGAGGGACCGCCTATGATGATGACGTTTCCCTAGAGTTTTTATTCGGCTACCTTCTTGAGGTGAGAAACACACAAGGGGAAGATGGAAATCAGAGAATCGAAACACAGAATGAGGGTTTTTATTGTTACAGCCCCCCAGGTCACCCTATCAATCAGCTAGACATTGGGCAGGAAAGGTATACTCATCATAGTGGTCATGGGGTCCACATATAGGAGTGACCTGAATAAATGCCTCGTGCACACTCAGAATTTGTAATGGTGACATATTTTAAAGTTAAGGATATCAAAAGAAAATAGGATCTTTAGGCACCTTTTATATACAATTAGGAGGCTGATGCTGGAAATTTGGGACGCTCTCCCCCAAAAGCTCTTGAGGATAAGTCAATTGAAAATTTCAAAACTGAGATTATTAGGCAAGGGTATTTAGGCTTACAGAACCAACGCAGCTGGATGGAGGTAAGATACAGATCAGCCTTGATTTAATTGAATGGAGGAACAGGCTTGAGGAGCTGAATGGCCTATTCCTGTTCTGATGTTCTTCCCCACTGACACCTGGGAGTCCCGAGCCCAAAACCACCCTAAGTGGAGGAAGTGCATCCGGGAGGGCGCTGAGCACCTCGAGTCTCGTTGCCGAGAGCATGCAGAAATCAAGCTAAGGCAGTGGAAAGAGCTTTTCCCTCAACGACTATCTGTCCCACCTGTGACAGAGTCTGTGGTTCTCGTATTGGACTGTTCAGCCACCTAAGGACTCATTTTAAGAATGGAAGCAAGTCTTCCTCTATTCCGAGGGACTGCCTATGATCTTCTGCAAATTCCTTCCGAGGAGATTGATAGACTTATGGAACAGATTGTCAACAGGGTGATGGGGTAGAATTCCAAAACTGGTTTTCCAAAAAAAGCGACCAGATGAATTCCTGTTGGCAGGGCTACAGACCAATAGTTGCACAGTCGCTATAAGGAACCTGCTGGGAGGTTTCAGAAGGTAGGCTGGATGGTTTTCTCCAGCCCAGAATATTACTTCTGTTACTATGTGTAAATGGTGTATCGTAAATATGCGAGCTGAGGGGAAAAGGATGCAATGTTTTTGCCCCACAGTTTTCACTAGGTGGCGTGTCCAAGTTCTTATAGAAAATAAAGATCAGTAATGAGAAATTCATTTTAAAAAAAAAAAGGAGGGCTGAGTTTGCATGGTCCAAACAGTGTTGTCTTGTCTTTATTTTGTATGTGTTTTTCCTTTACTCATAAGGCAACTGGAACAGATAGACTACATTTAAATCTACGCAAGGGAAATTAGGGTAGAGGTATGGAGCAGTGGCTAAATGTTTATCACAGTTCCTTAAAAATAGGCATAGCACAATTGCATAGTGTGCCAGCTGTGGCTCAGTGGGTAGCACCCTTGCCTCCGAGTCAGAAGGTTGTGGGTTCAAGTCCTACTCCAAAGGCACAAAAATCTAGGCTGACATTCCAGTGCAGTTCTGAGGGAGTGCTGCACTGTCGGATGTTAAACCAAGGCCCCGTCTGCACTCTCAGGTGGATGTAAAAGATCCCATGGCACAATTTTGAAGAAGAGCAAGAGGAGTTATCCCAGTGTCCTGGCCAATATTTATTCCTCAGTCAACATCACTAAAACAAATTATCTGGTCATTATCACATTGCTGTTTGTGGGAGTTTGCTGTGCACAAATTGGCTGCTGCGTTTCATGCATTGCAACCATGACTACATTGCAAAAATACTTAATTGGCTGTAAAGCGCTTAGGGACGTCCGCTGGTCGTGCAAGGCGCTGTATAAATGCAAGTCTTTCTTTCTTTGTTTAATTATCGCTAATGTTGTTTCAGATGTGTTTTTAAAAAAAGCATGATCCTGGGAATCATAGGCCCGATGTCTTAGTATTTCAAAAATATTTGAAGTATCGTAAAGACGTCCGTTCTGTAATACTTTTTATAAAATTCAAATTAACAATCTTTTGAAAGGCGGGTCACTCTTATTGGCGTTTATTTTAGCATGTGACCAGTGTGGTAGATAGCTTGACTGTCAGAAATCATTGGCTTAGACTTTGAATTGGTGGAAACTGGGTAACCAGTTGTCTAAATAATAGGAATGAAAGGTGATGGTGTCACTAGTATTAGATGAAATAACAAACAAAACTGTGGCTATTCACATTACCATAATTGAGACATAGTTTGAATGAAGCAATGTAAGCTACACAACAAATGAGTGAAGAAGATTAAGACTGCAATTTGAGTTCTGCAACTGTTACCAACACGGTTCCTCAAAGGTCAGCTCTGGTATTCTACTGCCACTGTATAAATTCTCTAGAGGAAGTTATTGTATCGAATCTGTAGGTGGCACCAGGTTGTGTGAGAGAGCAGGATATTTAAAGCAAAGTATGATTCAGAGCGAGCGAGGCAGATGAATCATTGGTGACATTTAGTATTGAGAACTGTGTAGTGTTACATATATTGGAACTAAAATGGCAGGTGTAATTAAAATGATAGGTATCACAACATAGTGAGTCAAGAGGAAGATTCTAGATGTAACATTTGACCAAAAATCGAAAGTTTCAGCATGGTACATGGCAACATTTATTATTGTAAAATAAATCTTGAGAAAGTACAAGTAGACATCCAAATAGAATGAAATGATACTCCATGATCTCACTGATGCTTTACAGATTACTGATATCAAAATTATCAGGAGGATGAAATGTGCCCATGGTGCTAAGAGAAGGGCTAGTAGACCGATGGGGGGGGGATTGTGGTGGGTTGTTGGGAGCGGGGGGGGGGGGGGGGGGGGTTGTGGTGGGTTGTTGGGAGCGGGGGGGAAACACATCACAGGGAAGGTGCTGGGAACAGGCACAAAGGCTGCAACCACTGGGAAAGAGACTGAATACCCAAGGCTGCCGAACGAAGAGAAAGTGTGTGTGGCCACTGGTAGGAAGAGCATGTTCATGGTTGCTTGGAACAGAGAGCGCAGACACAGGAACAGGAGGAGGCTATTCTCACTGATTTTACCATTCAGCTCGATCATGGCTGATCTGTATTTTAACTCCATCTACTCGCCTTGGTTCCATAACCCTTAATACACTTACCTCAAAAAAACAATCAATCTCCGTTTTGAAATTTTCAACTGAACTCGATTTTTGGGGAGAATTTCCACTTCCCTTCATGTGAAGAAGTGCTTCTTGATATCACCCCTGAATGGCCGAGTTCTAATTTTAAACTTTTGCCACTTGGTTCTGGATTCCCCCACCAGAGGAAATTGTATCTCTCTATCCACCCGATCAAATACTTTAATCATTTTAAAATACCTCAATTAGACCACCCCTTAATCTTCTATATTCAAGGGAAATACAAGCCAAGTCTATGCAATCTGTCATCATAATTTAACTCTTGTAGCCCTGGTATTGTTCTGGTGAATCTGCGCTGCATCCTCTCCAAGACCAATAAATCCTTTGAGATGCTTCCAGTCATAGCTCGACAGGAGTTGCACACAATGTTTGCACGTTAACAAACCTAAACTGGGAGGGGTTCTAATAACCTCCTTCTTCTTCTTAGGTGGTCCCTCGTATCGAGGATGACTTGCTTCCACATCATGGCCCCAAGTTTCGCCATGATTTGCTCCTGATTTTTAGGAGCAACTGGTGTAGAACGGAGTATCTTAGAAATCGGAATTCTCGCCATTTAGTTTGTTCCAGTTCTAGTCAGTTAGAACAGTTTCACTTTGGAACAGAATTTTTTTTTCAAAAGGGGGCGTTTCGGGCCACTTACACCTGTTTTCAAAGTTTCGTCAGTGAAAACTTACTCCAAACTAACTTAGAATGGAGTAAGTGAAGATTTTTGTACGCTCGAAAAAACCTTGTCTGCACTATAGAAAATCAGGCGTAGGTCACAAATCAGGCGTAGGGAATGGGGGGGGCGGGGGAGTTTAAAGGGAAGTTTACAAACATTAAACACTTCAATTTTACAAATAAAGAGCCATCATCAATAATAAATGATAAAAACATCAATAAATCAACCAATAAATCAATCAAAAAAAATTAATAAATAATTTTTTAAAAAATCAATAAATAAAACATTTTCTACTTACCGACTGCAGCACCGGGAGCCCTCCAACAGCGTGCTGGGATGCCCCCCACCCCCAGTGTGTCTCTGTCAGTGTCTCTATCTCTCTCTGTCTGTCTGTCTGTGTGTGTCTCTCATTCTCTGTCTGTCATAGAAACATAGAAAATAGGTGCAGGAGTAGGCCATTCGGCCCTTCTAGCCTGCACCGCCATTCAATGAGTTCATGGCTGAACATGCAACTTCAGTACCCCATTCCTGCTTTCTCGCCATACCCCTTGATCCCCCGAGTAGTGAGGACTTCATCTAACTCCCTTTTGAATATATTTAGTGAATTGGCCTCAACTACTTTCTGTGGTAGAGAATTCCACAGGTTCACCACTCTCTGGGTGAAGAAGTTTCTCCTCATCTCGGTCCTAAATGGCTTGCCCCTTATCCTCAGACTGTGACCCCTGGTTCTGGACTTCCCCAACATTGGGAACATTCTTCCTGCATCTAACCTGTCTAAACCCGTCAGAATTTTAAACGTTTCTATGAGGTCCCCTCTCATTCTTCTGAACGCCAGTGAATACAAGCACAGTTGATCCAGTCTTTCTTGATAGGTCAGTCCCACCATCCCGGGAATCAGTCTGGTGAATCTTCGCTGCACTCCCTCAATAGCAAGAATGTCCTTCCTCAAGTTAGGAGACCAAAACTGTGCACAATACTCCAGGTGTGGCCTCACCAAGGCCCTGTACAACTGTAGCAACACCTCCCTGCCCCTGTACTCAAATCCCCTCGCTATGAAGGCCAACATGCCATTTGCTTTCTTAACCGCCTGCTGTACCTGCATGCCAACCTTCAATGACTGATGTACCATGACACCCAGGTCTCGTTGCAGCTCCCCTTTTCCTAATCTGTCACCATTCAGATAATAGTCTGTCTCTCTGTTTTTACCACCAAAGTGGATAACCTCACATTTATCCACATTATACTTCATCTGCCATACATTTGCCCACTCACCTAACCTATCCAAGTCACTCTGCAGCCTCATAGCATCCTCCTCGCAGCTCACACTGCCACCCAACTTAGTGTCATCCGCAAATTTGGAGATACTACATTTAATCCCCTCGTCTAAATCATTAATGTGCAATGTAAACAGCTGGGGCCCCAGCACAGAACCTTGCGGTACCCCACTCGTCACTGCCTGCCATTCTGAAAAGTACCCATTTACTCCTACTCTTTCCTTCCTGTCTGACAACCAGTTCTCAATCCATGTCAGCACACTACCCCCAATCCCATGTGCTTTAACTTTGCACATTAATCTCGTGTGTGGGACCTTGTCGAAAGCCTTCTGAAAGTCCAAATATACCACATCAACTGGTTCTCCCTTGTCCACTTTACTGGAAACATCCTCAAAAAATTCCAGGTTTGTCAAGCATGATTTCCCTTTCACAAATCCATGCTGACTTGGACCTATCATGTCACCATTTTCCAAATGCACTGCTATGACATCCTTAATAATTGATTCCGTCATTTTACCCACTACTGAGGTCAGGCTGACCGGTCTATAATTCCCTGTTTTCTCTCCCCCTCCTTTTTTAAAAAGTGGGGTTACATTGTCAGTGTCTATGTTTCTGACAGCGAGAGGAGGGGGGTTGAGGGAGAGGGATGGGGGAGAAGGGGAGGGGGGGGAGGACAGGGGGAGAAGGAGATGGGGGGGTGGGGGGAGGAAAGGGGGAGGGAGGCTGAACGGGCTGGGCCCGAGACTTCGGGCAGGGCCCGTCCCCAGCACCAGATTTTACAGGTAGGTGGCGTTGGGTTGGGTTGGGGGGGTGGTGGGAGGGAGGGAGGTTCGGTTGGGTTCGGGTCGGGGGGAGGGAAGGAGGGAGAGGGAGGTCAGGTCGGGGGGAGGGAGGTCAGGTCGGGTCCAGTCCGGGGGCGGGGGGGGGGGGGGAAGCGGGAGTCGGGTCGGTGTTGGGTCCGGTTCGGGGTGGGGCGGGGGTGGGGGGGGAGCGGGAGTCGAGTCAGTGTCATGGTCCGGTCCGGGGGGTGGGGGGGATCGGGTCGGTGTCGGGTCAGGTCTGGAGGCGGGGGGCAGGAAGCGGGAGTCGAGTCGGGTCGGGAGGAAGCAGGAGCTGGGCGTGGGAGGAGCCTTATTCACGCAGCCCCAGTGAGGCCCTTCGGCCAGGGCTAGGGGCTGCGTGCTTCGGCCCCTGCCACACAGTTTCTGGCGCCTGGAGCTACTGCACATGCGCGCCCACTGTAGCGCGCATGTGCAGAGGTCCCGGCACTGTTTTCAGCGCAGGGACCTGGCTCCGCCCCCTACAGCTCATGCTGCGCTGCGCAGAGCTGCAAACGACCTGCAGGGAGCTGGAGAATCTGGAAGTTTTTTTTAGGCGCACTTTGTGGCGCGAAAAACGGGCGTCCAGGTCGGGACTGCGCTGTTCTAGGCGCGGCTCGAAACTTGGTCCCCCTAAAGGGATGAGTTCACAGGTGTTTCAATGAAAGACCTAATATTCCAGGCACCGAACTAAATATTGAACAGGGGAAGACGCCTGTGCGTGGATTTCTTTTACGTGTGGTGGCCGTTGCACACCAGCCACCACATGGGCTTGACCTAGCTAGGTCTTGGTCCAGTGGCAAGGATTAACCAAGACGACTGGAGACCAGCTCTGCTGCACGGACCTAGTGTGCACACATATCGCAATGTGGGCTGGCCCATGCTGCCTCTACGACCTTGCCTCTTCTGGGCCCCAATCTCGCACCTCTCCTGGGCCCCGATCACATCGCTCTACAATCTCTCTCTGCTCCTTCGCCCCGACCTCGCTGCTCCTCTGCTGCTTGCTGCTGCTTCTGCTGTACCTGTCCACACTCCAATCAGCGACCTTGATTTTGGTGAATTCCAATCCAGTCACCCTTCTCCAAGTCGTCGCCGTTCTGCACCAGCTCGCGTTGCTTCCTGAAGTGGCATGCCGCCACACTGCTTCCGGGCTACTGCATCTCCACTCCTTTTATGGCGCCAACCTGCGGCTGATGGTTTCTCGCAGGCCGGGGCTCTACGCAGGCCACAGCAGCGAGGCTAGATGATTGGCTGAAGCCTTGCCTGATAACCACACGCTCGTAGAGGCCCCAACCTGGCATTGAGGGAGTCTGATGTCCATGTGTGGTGCATCAAGCCCACCGTAGGAAGTAGATAGCTGCAGTTCCAGGAGTGAAGCGATACACAATGGTTCAGTGTTTCTCCCCATGTGGGGGAAAGTTGGTGGAGAAATTTGTAACATGGGATGGTTGTGGGTAAGTGTAGTGCCTTTTTCAGAAAACTTCTTGTTGTTTTTAATCGTGTTATACATGATATTTTTCACAGTATTTGTGGATTGGGTAGGGAACAAAATAGTCACCGAATGGAGTTTGGAGGGGGACGGAACTGTGATTTGATTGATTGCTCCTGTGGTGGTTGCTAGCTGTTCATTCGTTGCTTTTAGCGACTGAAATCCTTTAAAATTTCTGTTCTTTTAAAGAGACGGTGAATTTTTAAATACCTATTTAGTGGTTTTAATTACTTCCTTTTTAGTGAGAAGAAAATTTGGCCCATGCAGCATGTCTCACACCTTATGGACATCTTTCCACCTTCTATAAACACTTTGCCAGGCACAAATCTGTGTGTAGATAGTTGTTTCATATTCACCTACCAAGTGATGAGCTAAAGAAATGGCTAAACTCAAGAATGGGTTGCAGTGAAATTTTTTATTTGCTCTTGCGCAACACTGACCAGGCATGATTTATTGCCCATCCCTAATTAACCTGAGGGCATTAAGAGGCAACCAAGTGGTGGAACTGGAGTCACATGTAGACCAGTCTGGGGAGGGGTGGCAGCTTCACTTCCCTGAAGCACATCAGTGAACCAGTTGGGTTGTTTTTTTTAACAACAATCTGGAAGCTTTTGTGGCCATTTTTTTTCTGCTGCTAGCCTACAAATGACCAGATTTATTGAATTGAATTTACAACTTGCCATGGTGGGATTTGAACTCCCAATCTCTGGTTAGTGGTGTGCCATAGGGATCGGTGCTGGGACCACAACTGTTTACAATACACGCAGATGACCTGGAAGAGGGGACAGAGTGTAGTGCAACAAAATTTGCAGATGACACAAAGATTAGTGGGAAAGCGGGTTGTGCAGAGGACACAGAAAGGCTGCAAAGAGATTTAGATAGGTTAAGCGAATGGGCTAAGGTTTGGCAGATGGAATACAATGTCGGAAAGTGTGAGGTCATTCACCTTGGGGGGAAAAAAAACAGTAAAAGGGAATATTATTTGAATGGGGAGAAATTACAACATGCTGCGGTGCAGAGGCACCTGGGGGTCCTTGTGCATGAAACTCTTTTTGAGTTTATCTGTAAAACAAAAAACATTAAACCGTGCCACCCGCCCTGGATGACACAGCAGACATTTACAAGGCCCTTTTTTTTTCCTTTTTTGTGTTTTTTTTTTGTGTTTGTCTTTTTTTTTGTGGTTTTTTTTTGGGTGCTAAAATCACATTTTTCCAAGTGCCCCCTATAAAAGGGGAGGGGGACACTAAAAGCACCGGCAATTAAAACAAATTAAACTTTAAAACGTAAAATCAAATTAAAATTTGGTTGCCGGGCGTGATGATGCACTCCAGTCCCTCCGGTGCCCACCTCTCGTGGAAGGCCGCGAACGTACCGGTGGACACCGCGTGCTCCATCTCCAAGGACACCCTGGACCGGATGTAAGAGCGGAAGAGAGGCAGGCAGTCAGGTTGAACGACCCCCTCGACCGCCCGCTGCCTGGACCGGCTGATGACATCCTTGGCCGTGCCCAGGAGCAGTCCTAGGAGGAGGCCTTCGGACCTACCCGCTCCCCTCCGCACAGGGTGCCCAAAGATCAGGAGAGTGGGACTGAAGTGCAGCCAGAATTTCAGGAGCAGCCCCTTTAAATAATGGAACAGGGGCTGCAACCTCGTGCACTCAATAAAAATATGGAACACGGACTCCTCCAGACCGCAGAAATTGCAGGCGGCCTGGGAGTCCGTGAACCGGCTTAAAAATTTATTGCACGGCACTGCTCCGTGCACCACCCTCCAGGCCAAGTCCCCGATGAATAGTGGGAGGACCCCTGCGTAGAGTGCCCTCCATCGGGGACCCCCCGCCTCTTCCGGACGGCAGAATGGTACGCCATGGCGTGTCCGGACGGCAGGCGAGGATGGCAAAGTTGAGAGTGTGCAGGAGCAGCCCGTACAGGAAACCCCTCCGCGCGGAACTGAAAGGCACGGAGGGGATTTCCCCGAGGCGGCTCAAGTTGTGAGGCGCCGGCCCCCGAGGAAGGTTCCGGGGTTTGGCGCCGATGAGGAATTCCGTCCGGACGGGGGTCAGTTCGGACGGGATCTCCCCACGTGCTTGAGCCTCCTCGATGCACCTAACGGAGTCAGGGCCCAAAGCTGTTTTTAGCAACTCGATGGCGTCGGCTGAATTTAGGCGCCGCGCCAGCGTGCCTGGCGCCATCCAGCCCGCTCCTCCGCCATCGAGCAGGTCCCTGACCCTAATCACCTCACCAGCCACAGCCCTCTCTTCCGACCGCCACATAAAACCTCGGTCGTGGAGGTACGGATTCCCGAGCAGCGGCTCCTGCAGGACGGCCGCCACTCCAGCCGGCGGAGAGCTGCGCTTGGTGGAGACTTTGTTCCAGACCCTGATGAGTTCCTTGTAAAAGACAGGCAGCTCCCGGAGGGCGGTCCTGACACCCCCCAAGTTCACAAACAGGAGCTGCGTGTCGTAATTGAGGTCGCGCTGCTGGCGGAAGAAATACGTCGCCAGAGCACACCACCTAGGAGGGGGCTCGACGTAAAGGTATCTCTGCAGGGTCTGAAGACGGAAAGTCGCGAGCTGGGCGCTGACGCACACCAACGACTGACCGCCCTCCTCAAGCGGGAGACTCAAGACCGCGGCAGAGACCCAGTGCTTCCTGTTGTTCCAGAAGAAGTCCACCAGCTTCTTCTGTATCTTGGCGACAAACGCAGGGGGAGGGGTCAAAGTGACCAGCCGGTACCACAACATTGTGGCCACCAGCTGGTTTATGACTCGCGCTCGACCCCTGTAGGACAGCACTCGGAGCAGTCCTCCTTGTGCATGAATCCCAAAAAGTTAGTTTGCAGGTGCAGCAGGTAATCAGGAAGGCAAATGTAATGTTGGCCTTCATTGCGAGAGGGATGGAGTACAAAAGCAAGGAGGTCCTTCTGCAACTGTATAGGGTATTGGTGAGGCCGCACCTGGAGTACTGCGTGCAGTTTTGGTCACCTTACTTAAGGAAGGATATACTAGCTTTGGAAGGGGTGCAGAGACGATTTACGAGGCTGATTCCGGAGATGAGGGGGTTACCTTATGATGATAGATTGAGTAGACTAGGTCTTTACTCGTTGGAGTTCAGAAGGATGAGGGGGGATCTTCTAGAAATATTTAAAATAATGAAAGGGATAGACAAGATAGAGGCAGAGAGGTTGTTTCCACTGGTCGGGGAGACTAGAACTAGGGGACACAACCTCAAAATACGGGGGAGCCAATTTAAAACCAGTTGAGAAGGAATTTCTTCTCCCAGATGGTTGTGAATCTGTGGAATTCTCTGCCAGGGAAGCAGTTGAGGCTAGCTCATTGAATGTATTCAAGTCACAGATAGATAGATTTTTAACCAATAAGGGAATTAAGGGTTACGGGGAGCGGGCGGGTAAGTGGAGCTGAGTCCACGGCCAGATCAGCCATGATCTTGTTAAATGGCGGAGCAGGCTCGAGGGGCTAGATGGCCTACTCCTGTTCCTAATTCTTATGTTCTTATGTTCTTACTCGTCCAGTTACCATAACTACTTGGTTACTATTGAAAATAGTGGCACTCTACAGTGCTGGCTTTGCGCTGACGCTCACTTGTAGTCCAAAACAACACTGCTACAAGCAATAAATTAATCTATGACCACAGTAGCAAGAATCACTCCTTCACTAATCCCCTTCACACTTGCAATGTTAAAAAGGAAGCAAAAACCATTTTTAATTGTTTTGAAATGGATGCCTCTGGTTCTTCACATCCTGCATTCTTGGTGCTCACTGCCGCATTTCAAATTAAATGAATGTTTTTTCTCCTTTGTTTCCACATCATAAGCAATCCAATTAGTGTAGTGTAGAACTGCTTTTCACGAACGGAAAGTTGATCTTCAAAATTCATGCATCATTTACGCTGAAAATGTAATCAGCTCCTCCAGAGTCCCGCAGACAATTTAACAATTTAAGCCACAAGGCAAAAGTAGCAACGCATTTAATGATATTCAATCAATCAAAACTACCCAATGGGATGAAAAAAGCCTTGCAATTATGTAGTGCATTTCGTGACCTCAGGACGGCAATAGGGCTTTACAGCTAATGAAGTACTGTTGTAATGTAGGAAACCCAGCAACCAATTTGCGCACAGCAAGATCCCACAAACAGCAATGAAATAAATGATAGGTCATCTATATTTAGATGTTGGTTGAAGGATAAATGTTGTCCAGGGTACCAGGAGAATTCCCTGCTCTACTTGGAAATGGTGCCGTGGAACATTTTATGTCCACCTGCGAGAGTAGACAAGGCCTCGCCTTAATGTCTGATCCAAAAGATGGCACCTCCGACAGTGCAGCGCTCCCTCAGCACTGCACTGGAGTGTCGGCCTGGATTACGTACTCAAGTATCCCACTGAGCCATGGCTGACCATGACTAAAACTTAAGAAGGATGCAGAATGCTCAAAACTGAAGCAGTCAACCTAATGTCCTTAATATATCAGCCAACCGGACCAAACAGTGTTTAAAAAGTAGCAGCCAAAATAATCTTATTGTTTTGCTGATTAGGCTTGTAGCAAAAGCACTAACACCGTATATGTAATCTCTCTCGGGTCTTGGAGCTTTGGAAAATGTTATCAATCAGTGTTACTCACAATGCTGTACTGGACAACTCTTCTATGTTGGTTGTATCAGAGTTCAGCATGGCAGTATGCACAACCTACTCAGTGGAACTGAGTAGCTCTTTTCTAGGGTTATATCCTTCCACAGAGCAAAAAAAATACATGTGCTGCACTGACTAGGAGACCGCTTCCAGTTTAACCCTCAGTCCCTATTGAGAGATATTTCTATTCACCTCTGGGAAAAGGTGATGAGCAACTCATGATAGAGGTGGGGAGTGAACAAAAGAACATAAGAACATAACATAAGAACGAGGAACAGGAGTAGGCCATCTAGCCCCTCGAGCCTGTTCCGCCATTCAACAAGATCATGGCTAATCTGGCTGTGGACTCAGCTCCACTTACCCGCCCGCTCCCCATAACCCTTAATTCCCTTATTGGTTAAAAATCTATCTATCTGTGATTTGAATACATTCAATGAGCTAGCCTCAATTGCTTCCTTGGGTAGAGAATTCCACAGATTCACAACCCTCTGGGAGAAGAAATTCCATCTCAACTCGGTTTTAAATTGACTCCCCCGTATTTTGAGGCTGTGCCCCCTAGTTCTAGTCTCCCCGACCAGTGGAAACAACCTCTCTGCCTCCATCTTGTCTATCCCTTTCATTATTTTAAATGTTTCTATAAGATCACCCCTCAACCTTCTGAACTCCAATGAGTAAAGACCCAGTCTATTCAATCTATCATCATAAGGTAGCCCACTCATCTCCGGAATCAGCCTAGTGAATCGTCTCTGTACCCCCTCCAAGGCTAGTATATCCTTCCTTAAGTAAGGTGACCAAAACTGCACGCAGTACTCCAGGTGCGGCCTCACCAATACCCTGTACAGTTGCAGCAGGACCTCCCTGCTTTTGTACTCCATCCCTCTCTCAATGAAGGCCAACATTCCATTTGCCTTCCTGATTACCTGCTGCATCTGCAAACTAACTTTGGGATTCATGCACAAGGACCCCCAGGTCCCTCTGCACCGCAGCATGTTGTAATTTCTCCCTATTCAAATAATAATCCCTTTTACAGTTTTTTTTCCCCAAGGTGGATGACCTCACATTTTCCAACATTGTATTCCATCTGCCAAACGTTAGCCCATTCGCTTAACCTGTCTAAATCTCTTTGCAGCCTCTCTGTGTCCTCTACACAACCCGCTTTCCCACTAATCTTTGTGTCATCTGCAAATTTTGTTACACTACACTCTGTCCCCTCTTCCACAGTTGTGGTCCCAGCACCGATCCCTGTGGCACACCACTAACCACCGATTTCCAATCCGAAAAGGACCCATTTATCCCGACTCTCTGCTTTCTGTTAGCCAGCCAATTCTCTATCCATGCTAATACATTTCCTCTGACTCCGCGTACCTTTTATCTTCTGCAGTAACCTTTTGTGTGGCACCTTATCGAATGCCTTTTGGAAATCTAAATGCACCACATCCATCCGTACACCTCCATCCACCATGCTTGTTATATCCTCAAAGAATTCCAGTAAATTAGTTAAACATGATTTCCCCTTCATGAATCCATGTTGCGTCTGCTTGATTGCACTAATCCTAGCTAGATGTCCCGCTATTTCTTCCTTAATGATAGCTTCAAGCATTTTCCCCACTACAGATGTTAAACTAACTGGCCTATAGTTACCTGCCTTTTTGTCTACCCGCTTTTTTAAACAGAGGCGTTACATTAGCTGCTTTCCAATCCGCTGGTACCTCCCCAGAGTCCAGAGAATTTTGGTAGATTATAACGAATGCCTCTGCTATAACTTCCGGCATCTCTTTTAATACCCTGGGATGCATTTCATCAGGACCAGGGGACTTGTCTACCTTGAGTCCCATTAGCCTGTCCAGCACTACCCCCCCTAGTGACAGTGATTGTCTCAAGGTCCTCCCTTCCCAGATTCCTGTGGCCAGCAATTTTTGGCATGGTTTTTGTGTCTTCCACTGTGAAGACCAAAGCAAAATAATTGTTTAAGGTCTCAGCCATTTCCACATTTCCCATTATTAAATCCCCCTTCTCATCTTCTAAGGGACCAACTTTTACTTTAGTCACTCTCTTCCATTTTATATATCGGTGAAAGCTTTTACGATCTGTTTTTATGTTTTGCGCAAGTTTACTTTCGTAATCTATCTTTCCTTTCTTTATTGCTTTCTTAGTCATTGTTTGCTGTCGTTTAAAATTTTCCCAATCTTCTAGTTTCCCACTAACCTTGGCCACCTTATACGCATTGGTTTTTAATTTGATACTCTCCTTTATTTCCTTGGTTATCCACGGCTGGTTATTCCTTCTCTTACCGCCCTTTTTCACTGGAATATATTTTTGTTGAGCACTGTGAAAGAGTTCCTTAAAAGTCATCCACTGTTCCTCAATTGTGCCACCGTTTAGTCTGTGTTCCCAGTCTACTTTGGCTAACTCTGCCTTCATCCCATTGTAGTCCCCTTTGTTTAAGCATAGTACGCTCGTTTGAGACACGACTTCCTCGCCCTCAATCTGTATTACAAATTCAACCATACTATGATCACTCATTCCGAGAGGATCTTTTACTAGGAAATCGTTTATTATTCTTGTCTCATTACACAGGACAAGATCTAAGATAGCTTGCTCCCTTGTAGGTTCTGTTACATACTGTTCTAAGAAACAATCCCGTATGCATTCTATGAATTCCTCCTCCAGGCTACACCGTGCGATTTGATTTGACCAATCGATATGTAGGTTAAAATCCCCCATGATTAGTGGCGTTCCTTTTTCACATGCCTCTATTATTCCCTTGATTATTGTTCACCTCACCGTGAAGTTATTATTTGGGGGCCTATAAACTACACCCACCAGTGACTTTTTCCCCTTACTGTCTCTAATCTCCACCCACAATGATTCAACATTTTGTTCATTAGAGCCAATATCATCTCTCACAACTGCCCTGATATCATCCTTTATTAACAGAGCTATCCCACCTCCTTTCCCTTCTTGTCTATCCTTCCGAATTGTCAGATAGCCCTGTGTGTTTAATTCCCAGTCTTGGCCACCCTGCAGCCACGTTTCTGTAATGGCCACCAAATCATACCTATTTGTAATGATTTGTGCCGTCCACTCATTTACTTTATTGCGAATGCTGCGTACGTTCAGGTAGAGTGTTTTAATACTAGTTTTTAAACCATGATTGTTAGTTTTGACCCCTCCTGCAGCCCCTTTATATTCATACATATTGTCCCTTCCTATCACCTTGTGGTTTACACTTACCCCAGTGCTACTCTGCTCTGTTGCCTCCTGTCTTTTGCATTCTTTCTTGGGGGTCCTGTTCATCTGCGCTCTCACCCACTCTAACTAGCTCAGAGCCCTCTCCTGGGTTCCGAATGCACCTCGCATTGAGGCACTGAGCTTTCAGGCTTGCCTTTTTATTACACTTTGACCCTTTAGAATTTTGCTGTACATTGGCCCTTTTTGTTTTTTGCCTTGGGTTTCTCTGCCCTCCACTTTTACTCATCTCCTTTCTGTCTTTTGCTTCTGTCTCCATTTTGTTTCCCTTTGTCTCCCTGCATTGGTTCCCGTCTCCCTGCACTGGTTCCCATCCCCCTGCCATATTAGTTTAACTCCTCCCCAACAGCACTAGCAAACACCTCCCCTAGGACATTGGTTCCGGTCCTGCCCAGGTGCAGACCGTCCAGTTTGTACTGGTCCCACCTCCCCCAGAGCCGGTTCCAATGCCCCAGGAATTTGAATCCCTCCCTGCTGCACCACTGCTCAAGCCACGTATTCATCTGCGCTATCCTGCGATTCCTACTCTGACTAGCACGTGGCACTGGTAGCAATCCCGAGATTACTACTTTTGAGGTCCTAAATTTTAATTTAGCTCCTAGCTCCTTAAATTTGTCTCGTAAGACCTCATCCCTTTTTTTTTACCTATGTCGTTGGTACCAATGTGCACCACGACAACTGGCTGTTCTCCCTCCCTTTTTAGACTGTCCTGCACCCGCTCCAAGACATCCTTGACCCTTGCACTAGGGAGGCAACATACCATCCTGGAGTCTCGGTTGCGGCTGCAGAAACGCCTATCTATTCCCCTTACAATTGAATCCCCTATCACTATCGCTCTCCCACTCTTTTTCCTGCCCTCCTGTGCAACAGAGCCAGCCGCGGTGCCATGAACTTGGCTGCTGCTGCCCTCCCCTGATGAGTCATCCCCCTCAACAGCACTCAAAGCAGTGTATCTGTTTTGCAGGGGGATGACCGCAGGGGACCCCTGCACTACCTTCCTTGCACTGCTCTTCCTGCTGGTCTTCCATTCCCTAACTGGCTGTGGACCCTTCACCTGCGGTAAGACTAACTCGCTACACGTGCTTCTCACGTCATTCTCAGCATCGTGGATGCTCCAGAGTGAATCCACCTTCAGCTCCAAATCCGCAACGCGGTCCGTCAGGAGCTGGAGGCGGATACACTTCCCGCAGATGTAGTCGTCAGGGACACCAGAAGGTACAGCTGAGTTCCCACATGGTACAGGAGGAGCATATCACGTGACCGAGCTCTCCTGCCATGACTTAACCCTTAGATACCCTTAAATTGGCAACAACAATGTTAGCAGGTTACTTACTGATATAAAAAAGAAAAAGAAAAACTACTCACCAATCACCAGCCAATCACTTACCCCCTTGGCTGTGATGTCATCTTTTGATTTCTTTCTACTTCTTTTTTGCCTTCTCTCCCCGCTGCAGCTGCACCGGCTCGCCTCTCCACGCACCTGGGCCTTTGTAGGCCGCTCCGACACCACGCACTCCCGCGTCTCGGACTGCCGCCGCCTCTCCACGCACCTGGGCCTTTGTAGGCCGCTCCGACACCACGCACTCCCGCGTCTCGGACTGCCGCCGCCTCTCCACGCACCTGGGCCTTTGTAGGCCGCTCCGACACCACGCACTCCCGCCTCTTGGACTGCCGCCGCCTCTCCACGCACCTGGGCCTTTATAGGCCGCTCCGACAACACGCACTCCCGCCTCTTGGACTGCCGCCGCCTCTCCACGCTTTCTCAACCAATGAATAAGATTATCTCTCTGCACTGTGCACCACCTGAGTTGGCGTACAAGCAGATTGTAGCCTCTTATGTTGTTCTGACATTGTGCCCATGGAAGTCCACAAGGGCAACAGTGACCGGGTCTGGGGATTTCCCCAGATTTTGCCTCCCTGGTGCAAGGGTCGAGGATGTCTCGGAGCGGGTGCAGGACATTCTGAAAAGGGAGGGTGAACAGCCAGTTGTCGTGGTGCATATAGGTACCAACGATATAGCTAAAAAAACGGGATGAGGTCCTCCGAGACGAATTTAGGGAGCTAGGAGCTAAATTAAAAAGTAGGACATCAAAAGTAGTAATCTCAGGATTGCTATCAGTGCCACGTGCTAGTCAGAGTAGGAATCGCAGGATAGCTTAGATGAATACGTGGCTTGAGGATTGGTGCAAGAGGGAGGGGTTTAAATTCCTGGGACATTGGAACCGGTTCTGGGGTGGAGGGGGGGACCAGTACAAACCGGACAGTCTGCACCTGGGCAGGATCTGAACCAATGTCCTAGGGGGAGTGTTTGCTAGTGCAGTTGGGGAGGAGTTAAACTAACATGGCAGGGGAATGGGAACCTATGCAGGGAGACAGAAGGAAATAAAATGGAGGCAGAAGCAAAAGATAGAAAGGAGAAGAGTAAAAGTGGAGCACAGAGAAACCCAAGGCAAAAAACAAAAAGGGCCACATTACAGAAAAATTCTAAAGGGGCAAAGTGTGTTACAAAGACAAGCCTGAAGGCTCTGTGCCTCAATGGGAGGAATATTCGGAATAAGGTGGATGAATTAACTGCGCAGACAGCAGTTAACGGATATGATGTAATTGGCATCACGGAGACATGGCTCCAGGGTGACCAAGGTTGGGAACTCAACATCCAGGGGTATTCAACATTTAGGAAGGATAAGCAGAGAGGAAAAGGAGGCGGGGTGGCGATGCTGGTTAAAGAGGAAATTAATGCAATAGTAAGGAGGGACATTAGCCTGGATGATGTGGAATTGGTATGGGTGGAGCTGCGGAATTCCAAAGGGCAGAAAACGTTAGTGGGAGTTGTGTACATACCACCAAACAGTAGTAGTGAGGTTCGGGACAGCATTAAACAAGAAATAAGGGATGTGTGCAATAAAGGTACAGCAGTTATCATGGGCGACTTTAATCTACATATTGATTGGGCTAACCAAACTGGTAGAAATGCGGTGGAGGAGGATTTCCTGGAGTGTATTAGGGATGGTTTTCTGGACCAATATGTCGAGGAACCAACTAGAGAACTGGCCATCCTAGACTGGGTGATGTGTAATGAGAAGGGACTAATTAGCAATCTTGTTGTGCGAGGCCCCTTGGGGAAGAGTGACCATAATATGGTAGAATTCTTTATTAAGATGGAGAGTGACACAGTTAATTCGGAAACTAGGGTCCTGAACTTAAGGAAAGGTAAATTCGACGGTATGAGGCATGAATTGGCTGGAATAGACTGGCAAATGATACTTAAAGGGTTGATGGTGGATAGGCAATGGCAAACGTTTAAAGACCACATGGTTGAACTTCAGCAATTGTACATCCCTGTCTGGAGTAAAAATAAAACGGGGAAGGTGGCTCAACCATGGCTAACAAGGGAAATTAAGGATCGTGTTAAAGCCAAGGAAGAGGCATATAAATTGGCTAGAAAAAGCAACAAACCTGAGGACTGGGAAAAATTTATAATTCAACAGAGGAGGACTAAGGCTTTAATTAAGGGGGAGAAAATAGAGCACGAGAGGAAGCTTGCAGGGAACTGACTGCAAAGGCTTCTATAAATATGTGAAGAGAAAAAGATTAGTGAAGACAAACGTAGGTCCCTTGCAGTCGGATTCAGGTGAATTTATAATGGGGAACAAATAAATGGCAGACCAACTGAACAAATACTTCGGTTCTGTCTTCACGAAGGAAGACACAAATAACCTTCCGAATGTACTAGGGGTCAGTGGGTCTAGTGAGAAGGAGGAACTGAAGGAAATCCTTATACGGCGGGAAATGGTGTTCGGGAAATTAATGGGATTGAAGGCCGATAAATCCCCGGGCCTGAAAGTCTGCATCCCAGAATACTTAAGGAAGTGGCCCTTGAAATAGTGGATACATTGGTGATCATTTTCCAACAGTCTATCGACTCTGGATCAGTCCCTATGGACTGGAGAGTAGCTAATGTAACACTACTTTTTAAAAAAAGGAGGAAGAGAGAAAACGGGTAATTATAATTAATCAGTTAGCCTGACATCAGTAATGGGAAAAATGTTGCAATCAATTATTGAGGATGAAATAGCAGCGCATTTGGAAAGCAGTGACTGGATCGGTCCAAGTCAGCATCGATTTATGAAGGGAATAATCATGCTTGACAAATCTTCTGGAATTTTTTGAGGATGTAACTAGCAGAGTGGACAAGGGAGAACCAGTGGATGTGGTGTATTTGGACTTTCAAAAGGCTTTTGACAAGGTCCCGCACAAGAGATTGGTGTGCAAAATCAAAGCGCATGGTATTGGGGTTAATGTACTGACGTGGATAGAGAACTGGTTGGCAGACAGGAAGCAGAGAGTCGGGATTACCGGGTCCCTTTCAGAATGGCAGGCAGTGACGAGTGGAGTGTCACAGGGCTCAGTGCTGGGACCCCAGCTCTTTACAATATACATTAACGATTTAGATGAAGGAATTGAGTGTAACATCTCCAAGTTTGCGGATGACACTAAACTGGGTGGCGGTGTGAGCTGTGAGGAGGATGCTAAGAGGCTGCAGGGTGACTTGGACAGGTTAGGTGAGTGGGCAAATGCATGGCAGATGCAGTATAATGTGGATAAATGTGAGGTTATCCATTTTGGGGGCAAAAACACGAAGGCAGAATATTATCTGAATGGCAGCAGATTTGTAAAAAGGTGCAACGAGACCTGGGTGTCATGGTTCATCAGTCACTGAAAGTGGGCATGCAGGTACAGCAGGCGGTGAAGAAGGCAAATGGTATGTTGGCCTTCATATCTAGGGGATTTGAGTATAGGAACAGGGTGGTCTTACTGCAGTTGTACAGGGCCTTAGTGAGGCCTCACCTGGAATATTGTGTTCAGTTTTGGTCTCCTAATCTGAGGAAGGACGTTCTTGCTATTGAGGGAGTGCAGCGAAGGTTCACATGACTGATTCAAGGGATGGCAGGACTGTCATATGAGGAGAGACTGGATCAACTGGGCCTTTATTCACTGGAGTTTAGAAGGATGAGAGGGGATCTCATAGAAACATATAAGATTCTGACGGGACTGGACAGGTTAGATGCGGGAAGAATGTTCCCGATGTTGGGGAAGTCCAGAACCAGGGTACACAGTCTTAGGATAAGGGGTAGGCCATTTAGGACTGAGATGAGCAGAAACTTCTTCACTCAGAGAGTTATTAACCTGTGGAATTCCCTGCCGCAGAGAGTTGTTGATGCCACTTCATTCGATATATTCAAGAGGGAATTAGATATGGCCCTTACGGCTAAAGGGATCAAGGTGTATGGAGAGAAAGCAGGAAAGGGGTACTGAGGTGAATGATCAGCCATGGTCTTATTGAATGGTGGTGCGGGCTCGAAAGGCCGAATGGCCTACTCCTGCACCTATTTTCTATGTTTCTATGTTTTATTCTCCCTCCACAGGGCAGCCCCCGATTACCATTTGGCGCTTCCCTGGGCGTAAGTTCAGGAACTCAACAGAACTAGGATTGTATGCACAAACCCACAGTCTATACTTGTCTGTGACAAAGTGAGCTGTATTCACTCCCAGCATTAGCTTCTCAACAGATTTACTGGCCATTCATCTCCGTGTGTTCGAGATCTCACTACTCTATTTGCAGTGCTGCACTTCAGAGTAATTCATCGTATGTAAAGTGCTTTGGACATTTCGAGGGGAAGTAATAAGATACTATCTAAATGCAAGCCTTTTTTATTATAGAATTCTTGATACTTGTGAAATTTCTCATTAAAATTGAAGTTAAAACAAACCTGAACATGAATCTTAATGCCACATGATTGAGAATATATTGTCGAGGACAGGGAATCCAATATTTATCCCCATTCATATAACACATCTGAAGGAAATAAAACTCCATCTATTGTCCTCCATATTTGCTGTGCTCTGAAATGGATATATCCCATTAATGTTACAAATTAAAAACTACAGCAGAAATATCTGGAATCTGTGGCCAGTTATTGTCTCCAGTATACTGCAACATGCAAAGCCAAGATATTTATTGTTGTAAAGTGAATTTTTTTCCTTTAGTAAATTAAAAATAGATGCGTCTTTTTGAGTTAAAACCTGTTACAGGGCAGTAAGGCAAATGTTTATATACATTTGTGACAACGTATTAATACACGATACAAGGAGGAAAAGACTGCCCCTTTGTTGTACCAGTAGTCTTTAGGATGAGATGCTAAACTGAGATCATGTCTGTCTGTTTTAAGTGGACGTAAAAGATCTTGTGGCACGATGAGCATAGAGTTGTCCCAATATTCCTCCTCCAACCATTACCACCAAAAACACATGACCTGATCATTCAATTCATTTGTTGTTTGTGGGATCTTGCTGTGTGCACATTAGCTGCCGCATTGGACAGTACAACAAGTGATGACACTTCAAACGATAATTTATTGGATATGGAGTGCTTTGGCATGGATGACCTAAGCTACTCTATAAATGCGCATTCTTTCTAGTCGTCTGATAATCTACCATTTAAAGAATTGTCATGTGTCCCTTTTGAGCAATCTTATTGACCATTGTTAGTCATATGGCATTTGTAGTTCGGGAAATAGTTATCATATAATCTTTTAAATGTTAAAGATAATTCTAATCTCATTGGACAGTAATAATGTTACCTATCTGGTTAGTGACCTTGCGACCCTTGAAATGTGTGCGCTGTATTCTAGCAATCTCACTGATTCTTGATAGGCCTGTGACTGACCTTATAGTTTTGCATTTGATTGGCAATGCTGTGGAGCACAGCTAATGAAGGGAGGCAAGCAAGTGTAGGGATTTGGCAGATTTATGAAATGTTTCTCGATGATGGCTGAGTGATGGGTTGGAGCTGTGAGGAGCCAGCAGGACACAGGGCAGCGGGGTGCAGCGAGTGGAGCTGGCTCGGGGAGCAGTGCTGTATACGTTTGGCACTGAGAGAATGTGCAGTTTGTCTCCAATCTCAATTTGACACCATAAATTGCAAATTCTCTGATAAGAAAAAATCCAGTGAAATGCCTTGCATCTCCCTAGAAAGGACCAATCCATCTCCTTGCTCCCCCAGCCCAGCATACAGCTTCTCCCACTCCTCAATACCACAAGAAATTCAGTAATAATTTTTTTTTTTTAAATGTCTGTTTTGTGGCAGTATTTTACTCCTGTGACAGTTAACATTGTGAAGCTTTTTTGTGCACCACACTACAAATTTGAAGTGATGCGATAATTCAGATGCTTATTGTTCGTAACTTAGAACTAAAATCTGTGGGCAAGAGTGATGGCAGTTTGGAGTCACAAGCTGCCGTGTGAAACCGAGAGTTAAATACTGAACTGCTGTGCGATGAGGCTCTTTGATACATAGGGATTCTGAGATTTGGGCAATCCTAGCTCTCTGGCAATTTATATTACATTGCAGTTTCAGGGGAGTTTCACCAGTTACTGATTCTAAGAGCATATGCTGTGTGTTATAACCAACCTGTTCGAGCAAAGGACAAAGCTTCACAATATATATGCCACTACAGACTCTACGGGGTGAAGTTTCGGCCGCCCGTTAGAACGGCGCACATCGGAGAGGCCCGCCTAATTTATAGAACAAAAATTGCGCCGAATACTTATCTCGCGATTCTCCAATAGCTGTAGGCCCAATTCCATCTCGGCGTGGCACAGCAGGAGCTGTTGGGGGCGGAGCTATAGCCCTGTGCCAAAAACAGTGCCGGCAGCTGCGCGCGTGCGCAGTAGCTGCCGGCGTCCTGTCTCCGGGGCGACAACCCTATCCCAGGCTGAAGGGACGTCGCCCCTATCCCTGGCCGAGTGGCCTGCGCATCTTACCTCGGTGGTGGGGCCCGCCTGCCTGGCCTCTCACTGGGGCGGGCCCCGCCCCAAGAGTCGTCGGCAGCCTGGCATCGGCTGCGTGCACCCCCGCCCGAAGTCCTTGGTGGGGTCCGGCTTCATTGTCAGCGGGGCCCGCCCGCCCTGCATCTTGCTCGGACGGGCCCCGCCCTAAGAGTCGGCGGAGTCGGCAGCAGCCCGGCATCACTATCTCTCCTCCCCCCCCAATCATCATCTCTTCTCTTCCCCCCCCCCCCCATCATCTTCTCTTCTCTTCCCCCCCCCCCATCATCTTCTCTTCTCTTCCCCCCCCCATCATCTTCTCTTCTCTTCCCCCCCCCATCATCTTCTCTTCTCTTCCCCCCCCCCCCATCATCTTCTCTTCTCTTTCCCCCCCCCCATCATCTTCTCTTCTCTTCCCCCCCCCCATCATCTTCTCTTCTCTTCCCCCCCCCCCCATCATCTTCTCTTCTCTTCCCCCCCCCCATCATCTTCTCTTCTCTTCCCCCCCCCATCATCTTCTCTTCTCTTCCCCCCCCCCATCATCTTCTCTTCTCTTCCCCCCTCCCATCATCTTCTCTTCTCTTCCCCCCCCATCATCTTCTCTTCTCTTCCCCCCCCATCATCTTCTCTTCCCCCCCCATCATCTTCTCTTTCCCCCCCCATCATCTTCTCTTTCCCCCCCCATCATCTTCTCTTTCCCCCCCCATCATCTTCTCTTCCCCCCCCATCATCTTCTCTTCCCCCCCCATCATCTTCTCTTCCCCCCCCATCATCTTCTCTTCCCCCCCCATCATCTTCTCTTCCCCCCCCCCATCATCTTCTCTTCCCCCCCCATCATCTTCTCTTCCCATCCCCCATCATCATCTTTTCCCCTCTTTTCCCTGGTGCTGCAGTAGGTGAGTAGAAATAATTTTTTTATTTATTGAGTGATTTTAAATTTTTTTTTTAATGTTTTTGTTAATTTATTTTGATTTCTTGGTTTATTTATCATTTATTATTGATTTATTTGTAAAAGTGAAGTGTTTAGTGTTTGTTAACCCCTCCCCCACCCCTCGTTCCCTACGCCTGATTTGCAACCTACGCCTGATTTTCTAAATGTCGGCAAGGTTTTTTTTGAGCGTACAAAAATCTACACTTACTCCATTCTGTTAGTTTGGAGTACGTTTTTACTGCCTAAACTTGCAAAACAGGCGGAAGTGGCCGGACACGCCCCCTTTTGAAAAAAAAATCTGTTCTAAAATGAAACTGTTCTAACTCACTAGAACTGGACCAAACTAAAGGTCGAGAATTGCAATTTCTAAGATACTCCATTCTAAATTAGTTGCTCCAAAAAAATAGGAGCAACTCAGGCCGAAACTTGACCCCTACCTTTTTGCTTGATGCAAATACAGCATCATTTATTTTGATTTGGTATAAAATACCTGAAAGTTTTTAAGTAAAGCTAGTGTTTTATTAATGAAGCATTAAATAAACATGCTTGACAGTTAATGAGTGTGGTGAAATGTTTTACTCAACTAGTTGTCAGGATCTGGAATGCACTGCTTGAAAGAGCGGTACCGGGAAGCAGATTCACTAGCAGTTTGCAAAAGGAAGTTAGATGTATATTTGAAAGGGAACATTTTCAGGGCTATGGAGAAAGAGCAGGACTAATTGGATAGCTCTACCACAGAGCTGGCACAGGCATGATGAGCCCAATGCCAGCTTTTGTGTTCCATGATTCTATGCCCTGTTACAACACCAGTGGAATCCTGTGCTTTTTACAGCTTTGTGTTACAGCTGTGTTACAGCTTTGGATGCCACACAGACCAGTGTTTTTACTGTCAAATAATGTAGCGAGTGATGGATGTCTGAGGGCACGATGCAGGGCTGCATGGATAACAATCTTACGCCACGAGAGCATCACATGCTGTTCGTGTAGTCATCCAAAACACAGGGGGTTATTCTAGCTGTGAACACACACCATCATTCATTTGAGCTGTGCTCCACATTTTAATGTCTTGACTTCGTATCTTTTATCAACACTGCCCATTTTAATCTATTTACTGCCCATGGAGTCACCATTGTGTTCTGCATCATGTGACTATATACTCGGCCACAAGTATAATGGAGGCAGCCAATTGGAATACAGCATTTTTTTTAAGATATATAAAACTCGTGTAGTCATTGATTCTGCATAGGTTGGGTTTTAGGATGTAATGAATCATAAATTATAGTTGGAGTTATTTATGCAATCGAGAAAATTTTAATGTAATGATTTGGGAAGATGTATTCTCTGTACAAAGTTGCACACAAACAGGCATTTGAGTTTTCTGGCTCAACCTTTGCGTAAATTAAGTGGTGGACTGGGAATTAGTGGGAGGCCAAAAGACACGTTTGAAGAACGAGCTTGTGAATGGAAGGCACTACCATAATAAACGATTTAATAACTCATAATACCTCAAAACAACAACTAATTTTCTAGTTTCTGAGCTGGGCACTCTCAAATGACAAGGCCATGGCTTGTCACATTTACATCACACACAACTGGGGAGTGTGTCTATCACAGTGACAGGATAGCTCGTTTATCAGGACATTTACATTGCTTTTCTCAACGAATGCATCTGAATCGTGTTCCGAATCAAGCATTGCAGTTCCAACAACCGTGCTATTGGAAGGTTTTGCTTGAATAGACACCTATGTTACTGCATAATCGCTATTGAAGATTTGCATTGCTGCTTATAACAAGAAAATCTACAGCAGGTTTGTTTTATGCTTTACTAATGAAATACTAACTTTACCGAAAAGCCTTCAGCAATTCAAAATAAATGATGCTGTATTTGCATCATGCAAAAATGTACAGGCAGTAATGACGTATATAAAATTGTCCATGATGTTTACTCAGTTTCGGAGCAATTGTAACAGCTTAGCTGCATGTTCAGCAACAAGGAATATTTCAACTTGGGCAAAACGCATCATATTCTGTAAAAAGGAGAAAATATGGCTACTTCAAACAATGTAGGTGTAAGTCCCATGGCCTGCTAGCAGGTCCTTCACAATAAGAGTCAGCAAGGTGATGAAAAATGCATCTAAAATTTGGGCATAGCTAATGAGCAGTACTGCGTGATTCAGTTCTTCAATATTTCAAATGATTTTTTAATATCTGTCTGCACTGCTGTATTGTGCTTATAACACTATAGGTTTCAAAGTCCCAGTGGTATATATTTAATCCAGTGGCCTTTGTAAGTGAACCAGAAGTGGTGCTTACCGTTGAGTCATATCTTGCTGATTGGTCTGTCTGTTTTGATCACAATTTTATTTCTATTGAGTGATGAAAATCAGGCCATTTAAAAATAAAATGTCTGGACCGGCTCCTTGACGACTTTGAGGAAATGATAACTCAAGTAGACTGTGGAAAACTCTACAACATGATGCATTTAGACTTCCAAATGTCCACACGAAAGGCTAATGTTTAAACTCAAAGCTAAGGGGATTGAGAGTAAATCTTAAGAATGGATACGAAATTAGCGGGAAAAAAAATGAAGGAGTTATGGAGGTGGGGGGGGCAGGGAGTAATACCCAACCCCACTGTATCATTCCTACATTACAGCAGTGACTACTCTTTTTCTTTCTCTATCGCTTTCTTTCTCTTTCTTTTTCTTTTTTTCTTTCTTCTTTCGTCTCTCTCTCTCTCTCTTTCTCTCTCATAAATCATGAGACATTGCTCTTTTTTTTGCCAAACATAGACCAATATAGATTGGCAGTTCATTTATAAACCTCATTAGTGGTTTTATTTGGGTGAAACTTTAATTGCATTATTTTAAATGTAATTGTGCATTATTAAAACAATATTTGGCCAACGCTCAATATATTTTAGGAGTGTGAGCAAAGACACTTTAAATTTCAGGAGCAGAACGCTTTGCACACCAAGATCGAGTGTTTTGCCACCAACTTTTAATGATTTCACTACGGCTGCGATGGAAAAATTGAAAACATTTCAGTCATCAAAATGAAATGCTAGGTAATATATTTTCGTCCATTCATTAATTTAAGTGTAAAGACAGATATGAATTGAAATTAAAATATTCCTGCATACTTTATACTTGTATCTATTGAAATTAGCAAAGGAAGAAAATATAGTCCTAGGGGGTACATGGAGATAGCCGTTCTTTTGATTCCACCTATTTTTGAATGTGCCTGATGTTGGCTAGATTCACTGTCGCAGTGCTGTAGCTGAGATTAGAAACTCAAGAGGTGAGAGATTACAGATCTAAACTTATATCCATCGCATTCAATGGCAGGAAACCTATACACCAAGACACAGTTATGTTCTAGATATGAATTGACATGAGTTTGCTGGTCTAAGTAATGTGGACTAACAACAAGTAACGTTCAGGAGTTGGGAATTGCGGGGGGGCGGTGGGGGGAGGAAAGAGTAACATCTAATAGGTTTGAATGGGTGCTAAGCAACGTTCCCTATAATCCACCCAGTTGCGCAGTTCCCAACTGGTCAAGTGAGGCCGGGACCAGCTTTTGCAATGTTAAAACTCGCCCATGCGCAAAACTGTGAAAGAGCCGCGCATCCCTTAAAGGGGCCACGCGCCCCCCCCCCCCCCAAAAAAAAATTACAGGGAACATTGGTGCTAAGCTGTTCTTTGCAACAAATAGAATCCATGGAGACCCAGATGCGCACTTGTTCACAGCCACAGAATAATAGTCCCAGGATTCATCAGGTTAGTCTTAATGGGCAACATCTTACCACATTAAAAACTGAAATTTTTTTTATTTATTTGAATTGGGAATGCAGTATTGATTTTCTGTTGCTATTTTCAAATGCAGCCGATTTAAGATACTAGAGAGAGTCGAAACCCTTATTTTAAATGCGAATCCCTTTGTTTCTCGCCAAGTAAACCCAAAACATTTATAAATTTATTGCTTTCAAATCATTTCTACTGACATAAGCTTTCTGGAGAAAAAGTTTACACCAGCCAAGTGCAGAAACTATCGGGTAGTGGTGGGCAGGGGTGTCATTACTAGAGTAGCTTAATGCAACTTTGTTCCATTCCTGACTTGTTACCGAAATATCAGTGAAGTTGAGCATTTTAACTGAAGCATGTTGTGGTAAATTAAACAAGCCAGCCCCATACCTTCCTTTCCAGTTGCACTCATCTACCAAGGAATTAGAATACACCGTTTTCAATGGGGACAGTTGGGAAGTTCAAAGCACATGTGCAAATTGTGAATGATTTTTTGAACGTGGTGAGATTTAGGTATGAGATCGCGAGTGAAGCTTTGTCTCACTCCGAAATCGTGTCCATTGCGAGAGTTGACAGTACTGTGATTAAGGTGCCCCAGGGATTGGTGCCAGACCAGTGCTGTGTTTAATTTACATCAATGACTTGGAGTCAGAAACTCAATACAAATTGGTCAAATTTTCAGACGAGACTAAACTAGGGGCTCAATTTTCCCTGAGCCTGTTTTTTAGTGTACTTACCCGAGTTGCACCGCTTCATTACGCTAGCAGATGCTCCAGAAAAACATCTTTGGACTTTCGCCGATGTTTGGTCTCTACTCTGGACCCGAGCAGCATGGCCAGTCATCTTGGGGGTGAAGCCTGCAGTCTGCGCCAGAAAAATGTGCCGGGACGTCTGCGCATGCGCGGTGACAGTTCAGCACGACCCTTGAGTGAAAAGTTGTGTTCAAACTGCCTTTGAAATGGCGAACCTGCCTTAGCACTACAGTGTCGAGCTCCCAACCTACAAACTGCGCTGCAACAGATGATGCCATCAGTACAGCGAAACACTGCAATCACCATATTGTTAAGAGACTGAAGGCTGTTTGTTCAAAATACCACGGCTGAAGGAATAGTTGAGGGACTGTGTTGAAAATAGCTTCATTATTGAAGCCACTCACACTACCTCTTTCATATTCCTTAACAAGAGATTAATTACATTAGGACATACACAATATTGTGACCGTGCTTATTCTTAAAGGGGCTGTATGGCATGCTATTGTTTACTGGGTTGTTGGAGGGTCTGTATGCTCCCTCCGCCCCCCCCAGCCTCCACATTGACTTGCCGCCGTTCTGTGGCTCTGATGCCAACCAGTTCGCTCCCTCCCGCCCCTAGTCCAGGCTGAATGGCTTCCCGCACTGGCCTGCTGCCTTCCCGGATTGAGTGAAGAAAGTTGAATTGGAGTTTGATGCTGAAGGTACAACTTCAATTTTTTATTTCTTATAGAATTGCGGTAGTAATTATTTCTTGATTATTTTAATTGTGTGAACGATGGTTTTGCATGTCTGTTCCCTCTGAGAAGTGGTGTTTCTATTGAATGGATTTTACTTTTCAATGTCTCGTTAATAGCTTTTGTTTGCAAATGCACTCCGCATTGATTTATTTAAGATTGCTAAGGCTTGGTTGGTTCAGATCCAGGTCCTCGCCACTTCCCGCCCCTATCCCAGGCCGAATGGCATCCGATGTACTTATCTGCCGATTTCTTTAACTCTCTGCAAGGGTTTTCTCGAGTAGCCACACCACATATGCTGGCCTATGTAGAAATGGAGTAACGCTTAGCTGGGCAAAGTTGCCTAAGTGGCCAGAACTGGTGTAGGTGGCTGGTAATGCCCCTTTTGAGATGTTTGTCACAATACAGTACGAGTTTAATTTCAATGTCTGTTCCCACAATTTCTTAGTATTGTAAAATATTATTAATCTCCCTATTAACTATATTGGAGGCGGAATTAAAGCGATCAGGGTTTTAAAGCAAAGTCAACATACTATCTCCTGTGACGATGCTCATAATGAGTACTTTGCCATATTTGCTCTTCAGTTTTACAGGGACTGTTGCTGTGGAAACTGAGGTACTATTTCTCTGAAAGGATGCTTTTGTGTAGCAATTATGACAATATATAATGCAAATCCAACTAAGCTCACTCGTACAGCTGGACAGGATGTGTGTGTTTGTATACCATTCTCTTACTCTCTGTACAAGTGCTGTTTGATGTGGGTTATCTGATTTTCCTCATTAGTCCAGTGTAAACAAGCACATTATTTTAAAAAGATTTGAAGAAAGTTTGAGTCGCTGTGATATGTACTGCTTTAGAAATAGATGCACACATGAGGAAAGATTGGATAGACTGGGTTTGTTTTCCTTGGAACAGAGGAGGCTGAGGGGAGACCTTATTGAGGTGTATAAAATTATGAGGGGCCTGGATAGAGTGGATAGGAAGGACCTATTTCCCTTAGCAGAGGGATCAACAACCAGAGGACATAGATTTAAAGTAATTGGTAAGAGGTTTCGAGGGGATTTGAGAGGAATTCATTTCACCCAGAGGGTAGTGGGGGTCTGGAACTCATTGCCTGAAAGGGTGGTAGAGGCAGAAACTCTCACCACATTTTAAAAGTACTTGGATGTGCACTTGAAGAGTCGTAACCTACAGGGCTACGGACCAAGAGCTGGAAAGTGGGATTAGGCTGGATAACCCTTGGTCGGCCGGCACGGACACGATGGGCCGAAATGGCTTCCTTCCGTGCTGTAAATTTCTTTGATTCTGTTCTATGAAGAATATGGTGAATAAAGATTTCTTTCATAGGCATCAGAAAGCTTCACCTTAGGCAGGTTGACCTATGTGAAGAACATAGGGCCCAAGTTTCCACATGATTTGCGCCTGATTTTTAGGAGCAACTGGTGAAGAACGGACTATCTTAGAAATCGCAATTCTCCACATTTTTTTTTCTGCAGTTCTAGTCAGGTAGAACAGTTCTACTTTGGAACAGAATTTTTTCTTCAAAAGGGGGCGTGTTCGGCTACTGACGCCTGATTTCAAAGTTTCCACAGTGAAAACGTACTCCAAACTAACTTAGAATGGAGCAAGTGAAGATTTTTGTAGAACTGAAAAAACCTGTTCCACACATTAAAAAATCAGGCGCAGGTTACAAATTAGGCGTCCAGAACGAGGTGGGGGGCGAAGGGAAGTCATTAAATTCTACAATAAATCCTTATTTATACTTCTACAAATATTATACAAAAAAATCCAACCTGAATAAACATTTATAAGCAAAGAAAAGATTAAATAAACCATCTTCCTACCTGTGTGAAAGTGCTTCAGGCACGGAGAATGCTGCAGTCAGCCTGAGGCGCCCGTTCTTCCCGCGGTGGGGGTGGGGGGGAGAAGGAGGCGCCCGTTCTTTCCCGCGGAGGGGGGGGGAGGAGGCGCCCGTTCTTCCCGCGGGGGGGTAGGAGGCGCCCGTTCTTCCCGCGAGTGGGGATAGAGGCGCCCGTTCTTCCCGCGGGGGGGGGGGGTGGGTGGAGGGGAGAGGACGCGCCCGTTCTTTCCCGCGGTGGGGGGGGAGGCACCCGTTCTTCCCGCGGGGGGGGGTAGGAGGCGCCCGTTCTTCCCGCGGGGGCGGGGGGAGGGAAGGAACGGAGACAGTGAGAAGGCTGCAAATGCTGATGGCAATGTGCTTTCATTTAAAAAATGTTCAAAAATTAAACAGCTACAAAGAACTACAAAAATGGCCGAGTGCCAATGTTTTTTTCACACTGAGCATGCGCCAACGCGCACGCGCAGCGTTGCCGGCAGGAAAAAAACTAATTTAAATAGTACCCGCCCCCTCCCACTTACAAAATCGATGCGAGGCAGACAAGGAGCAGCAGAACGCTCCAGAATCGTGATTTTTTTTTTAGGCGCGAGAAACGGGCGCCCAGCTCGGAGGGGCGCCCGTTTTTTATCGTGTGGAAACGTGGGCCCACAGAGTGTACATTTCATTCCTTTAAAAACATGTGTGCTTATGTTGTTAACTCCAACCTGACACACGATATGTGGTGAAGATTAATTTTATTTCATGGAGAAAATGCGATGGATGATGGAGACCACAATTTTGGAAATCAACAGTGTGGAAGTGTACAATAACTCAGTGCAATATTTCAGCTGATAGTATTTATAGTTCTACTGTTCAGTCAGACTTCGAAAAGGATGTGTGAAAAGAAAACTCCCTGAACACCAATCTTGTTCTGCTCTTGGAGTCTGTCTAAAGAAGTTGAGGAAAATGTAACAGTTGTACAGACGTTAACATTGATTTGGCAGCCATATTGTATGACATGAAGAACTTTTTGTATACCTCCTCTGTGTATGCCTGCTCGTCTCTGACTTTCCTGAAGGCTAACCTTGCATGGTGAACATGAACAATGTGCATTTCATTGTTTGACATTAACAGCGGGTCCATTTCTAGGGCAGCAGTATTTGTGCAGGTGGGTGGTGGGGCGGGGGTAGGTGTCGGCACTGCGCTGTCTCTAGGCTCAATTTTCCCCAAAGCTTTTTTTTTGGTGTACTTGAAGAGTTACGCCTGATTTTTTGGGGTCTAAGTACGCCCAAAAAAATTATTCTAAGGGTTTCCCCGTTGGATTTCTTCATTTTGGCGCGGCTTAACCCGACCTTTAGTTTTGGGGGTGGAGTCTTGATCTGCACCAAAAAGATCGGGCTGCCATGGTAACCAGGGACACAATGTGAGCTGAGGCGGCAAAGTGAAGCATACAGCCAGCTCCCAACACATTAAAAGAATTGAAAAACACATAGCAACCACTTACCTTCAACCCCGCCCGAAGGGCTTGCCAGTCCGATCCCATTCTGGGTACCCAGTCTCCCGGTCCGGTCCAATTCTCAGTTCCCGGTCCCATTCTGCAATTCCTGGGTCTCTCTCCCTTCTCCCTCCCCCCCCCTCCTCTCTCTCTCGCTCCCCATCTCTCTCTCTCTCTCCCCATCTCTCTCCATCTCTCTCTCTCTCTCTCTCGGGTGGGGTTGGAGGTAAGTTGCTGCTATGTGTTCAATTCTTTTACTGTATGTCCGGGCAACTGCTGCGCCGATTTCCTTACTTGCAACAATTTCTTTAACTCTCCACAAGAGTTTTTTGAAGAAGCCACATACACTGGCCTAAGCAGAACTGGAGTAACTCTCAGCTGGCCAAACTTGCCTAAATGGCCAGAATTGGTGTGGGTTACGCCCACTTTGGCTGAAAAAAAAACTGACCGAAAAAAAATCATAACTAACTGAGTTACACTGGTGCAAATTGATCGGGGAAACTGTGGTTTTTCAACTTAGGCCAGAAAGAGCAGCCTGCTCCAAAAAAACAGAGCAAATCACTGGGGAAAATTGAGCCCTCTGTCTTTACCTGTTTTACCTCTGTCTATATTTTTCACAGTGCATGTAAAACTGTGGCTGATAATCCAGTGATAATTCTGCAGGCATCAGGGTAAATTCATCCATCCTGCAGCGGAGAGCCTCCCTTAAAGGGAGCAAGGGTCAGAGTATCTGCAATAGTAGAGTCCTGTCTTGCTTTCAATGTTGGAATGCAACTTTGAAATGTGAATGAGATGTACATGCACCTTCTGGGAGCGAAGTCTCGATAGAAAGATTTTCCTGTCCTGTCAGGTCCACCCATAAAGAACCAATGATGAAAGACCTGCAGGCAATGTCGTTGGGAATGGGCATAGTTGGGAAGTCTTTGCCGATGGTGTTGAATATAATGCAAGTTTCTTTACTGAGCAGTAGCTGAGGGTTGTTTGCATGTGGAGGGTGTCCTTTGAAAGATTTACTTCGTGATTCTCCCTTAGCTATGCTGGCTTACAGAAGAGAATAGTGCGAAAGCAGGTATCCCATCCAACGTGACCTTCCAGCAACCTTAAATGCCAAGCTGCCTTTTTAAAGGTTGGATGTCTGAAATCATGTGAGGAAATCTTCAAAGCACAGGACAACCGAATAATGGGAGATTAGTATTCTGAGACTGTGAGACAACATAATAGCAATCAGATGGATGAACCTAATCTATCCATTCAATCAGATTGCCGTGTCCTCGAGATGTTCTCAATTAGATGTCTATCATCTGTTACCAGATGCACATTATAAATATGTTGACTATCCTAAGCACTATTATTTAAAATATCAGATTATAATTAGTAGAATTTTCATCTCAGTGATATTAACCCTTGCAAAGCAGTGATCAAGTTCCCATCTCCAGGGCCATTGACAAAGTATTTGGTGCTTTTGACACTGTTTTAGCATTGCAGATACATGTGAACGTATTAATTTGCTGAATCTAGGCTTTTCATTGGCTTTAAAGATAGTTTACAGCCAATTAAAATTCTTGCCGGGTTTGACAGGGTCGATGTAGGGAGGATGTTTCTTCTGGCTGGGGCGTCTAGGGGTCACAATCTCAGAATAACAGATCGGCCATTTAGGACTGAGATGAGGAGGAATTTCTTCTGAGGGTGGTGAATCTTTGGAATTCTGTACCTCAGAGGGCTGTGGAGGCTCAGTCTTTGAGTATATTCAAGACAGAGATCGATAGATTTTTGGATATTAAGGGAATCAAGGGATATGGGGATAGAGCAGGAAAGTGGAGTTGAGGTAGATGATCTTATTGAATGGCGGAGCAGGCTCGAGGGGCCGAATGGCCTACTACTGCTCCCAATTCTTATGTTCTTAATTAAAACTTTAAAAAAAATTAAGGTATTGTATGTCCAAGATAGACTGCGGGAACAGGAAGGCAAAGGGGACAGGTGAATTCAAGATTTTATAAAGCACACAATGGGGAAAGGACTGCAGATAAATGGATGGGCAGGATTCCACAGAGTGAGTAGGCAACGTACGGGGAGTCAAGCAGCTGTTAGAGCACTTATCTGGTGAGAGAAGTGTACGTAAATGGCAAAAATATGCATTCTCAGCTTGCATTAATGACGCGTCAATGATCAGGGACTTGTCAAATATATAAACACCTTTGGTATCCATGGTGATTTAAGGTAATGAACATGTGGAACTCCCATCATCAGGATGAAATGTTGGCAACTTCACCACTCTTCATCCATTGCAAACATTCAAAGAAAAAATGCTACCAAACATCTGGAGACAAAATGGGAATTATTGGTTCTTGTGTGCACACGATGCAAGATAATAGAATCTTTTAACATTTTTACTAATCCACATTCCAAGAGCCTTCTGCTTCAGTATCGGATTTTCCCCTGTTTAACAAAGACCTGCATTCATTTAACAACAAATTCTTGTATTTTTTTTGCACCTTTAACATAGTAAAATGTCCCAAGACACTTCACAGGAGCGATTAACAAACAAAATTTGATACCGAGCTACGCAAGGAGATATTGGGATCGATGACCAAAAGTTTGGTTAGAGGCAGATTTTACGAACAATGACGGACAGGGAAAGACCATCTGGACCATCGAGCCTGTCCCACACAATTGCAATACCTTGTGTATCACAACATACACACACCACCCAACCCAAAACCATGTGATCTCCTGGGAGAGGCAAAAAAAACTCCCTGATAAAATAACTGCAGCCAGTTTGGGGGAAAAAATCTGAGAAATTCCTCTCTGACCCATCTAGGCAATTGAAACTAGTCCAGGAGATTACTCTGGCCCTGAATTCTCCCTGCATTACCTACCTTCTGTAAGAGGTGATCTTCACCCCAGCCAGAAACAAATCCAGCTTTCACTTGAAGGAATTCAGCAAGTCCATGTCTACCACAGGGGAGGGCAGCTTGTTCCAGAGGTCGACTATTCTCTGGGAAAAGAATCACCTTCTGACATCTAACCTAGATCTAGCCTTATACAACTTAAATGTGTGAGCCCCGGTCCTGCCTAATCTATTCAATTGAAATAAACTGTTAACTGGAGCATAATCTATTCCCTTCATTATCTTGTATACCTCAATCAGATGTCCCCTAGGTCTGCGCTTCTCTGAGCTATAGAGTCCCAACTCTTTTATCCTATCTTGATAACTAAGATTGTTTAGACTGGGAATTAGTCTAGTACCTCTGTACCCTCTCCACAGCCTTAATATCACTCACCATGTGAGGACACCAAAACTGGACACAGTATTCCAAGTGCGCCCTGAGTAAGGTCTTGTACAAGGACAAAACAGTACGCCTCGTCTTATACTCAATTGTCCTGTGGTCCTCTGGTTTTGAGGAGCATCTTAAAGGAGGAGAGAGGTTTTGGGAGGGAATTGCAGAGGTTAAGCTTAAGTAGCTGAAGCCATGGTCGTCAGTGGTAGAGCGATGAAAATCAGGGATGCGCAAGGGGCTACTGGAGGAGTTCAGAAATCTTGGAGGGTTATAGAATTGGACGAGGTTACAGACATAGAGGGCGAGGCCATGGAGGCATTTGAAAACAAACATGTGAACTTGAAAATCAAGGCATCTCATTAAGTCTCACAGAAGTGTCCTTTCATGCTTCACATGAACGACTTTGAAGAGCGGACATTGTTATGCAGCAGCCATTTTGCATGCAGCAGGATCCTACAAACTGTAATCAGATAAATGACAAGTTCGTCTGTTTTTGAAGATGTTGATTGGGGAGAAGAATGTCAACAAGAACACTGAATTTCCTGATCTTCGCCAAAATGGTACGCTGGAATCTTATCTACTAGTTCAGGCAGATAAGTTTTTGATTTAATGTCTCCATCCAAGTGTCTGACAATGCACTGGAGTGTCAGCCTACATTTTGTGCTCAAGTACTTTTACCAAAACTCTCTGAGCAAAGTATTTCTGATCATGAGAATAGGCTGCACTTACCTCAGTTGGTATCACTTGCCTCTGAATCAGACCGGCATGTGTTCAAGTCCCACTCGAGACGTAAACCCATAATCCAGGCTTGACACTCCAGTGCCGCACCGCCTTTATACTCCAGTCAGAGATGGCCTTTTCCTGATGAGCTGTTCAACCGAGGCCCCGTCTGCCCTTTCTGTTTGTGGGACCTTATTGTGTGCAAATTGGCTGCCGTGGTTCCCATTACAACAGTGACTGCACTTCAATTAATTGGCTGTAAAGCGCTTGAGGGAGTCGTGAGGTCGTGAAATATGTTTTTTTTAAAGTTTTTTGATCACCTTCACATTCAGCATAAAATACCCAGTTGTTTCCAGTCGTACGCCATGGAGTGAGCCATCCTCCCAGTTTCTTTAAGCCAGTAGAGAATTAAATGGACTTCACACGGTTGCAAATACATCACAGTCACATCTTTAATACAATCCATTCATTATAATTTCTTCCCATGGGCCTTAGAGTTACGCTTGGGATACTATTGTATCCCCTTTGCTATTTTACCGGAGACTTTAACCCATTTTAAATAAATAGTTTGAAACCTTTGTTAAAATAGCAGAGTGAGGAATTTCAGTTGAACAGGTTAACCATTTGTACACTGCTGTCCCACAATCCAGTCACCAGATCATAACGCAAATGTTTTCAAGTAATCTAAGTTACTGGGGGAGAGATCCATGAAGACTGCCTCTTTCACTTGTTCTGTGGAACCCTTTTGATAAGCCCTGGAGAATAGCCCTGTGTGTGTTAAATCATGTTTATATTACAGAATGTTTTTCGCTGGGTATGCCAGGCCAATGGTGTTCTGCATTCTGCCTCGATTCTGTTTCAGGGAGGAAATCAGAGCATTGGCAGCAATACTTTTTTAAATTTCAAAATATATATTTTATTCATATAAAAATTTGCACGATACATTGGAAGGCAGTTCAGTACACTTGGATGCGGTCAGCAATTCCATACAATACATTTAGATGCTGACAGCAGTTCCGTTCAATACATTTGCTTGCTTTACATTTCAGGGTACAATCCAGGATACAATGTAATACAGCCATCAAATTACGTTACATGTGGCACTATACAGTCCATGGAACGGGTGAGGGTACAGTTACATTTCTTTACAACATACATTACTAAACAGTTGCTGAACTTGCATTATACATGGCACTGCATAGGTGTTTTCAGATCATGGTGCTCAATGTATACAAAGGTTTACAAGTACAGCCCGAGGGGAGTTTTATACTGATTCCCGCCCCTGAGTTTATCATGGCGGAAGGGCCTTAAACTGTGGCTCTTCCCCACTGTGGCTCTTCCCCACCGTGCCTTTGCGGCGACTGCACCAATTTTTAGTGCGTCCCTCAGCACGTCGTCCTGGATCTTGGATTGCGCCAGTCTGCAGCACGCAGACGTGGATATCTCCTTGCTCTGGAAGACCAGCAAATTTCGGCAAGACCAAAGTGTGTCTTTCACCGCGTTGATGCCCTCCAGCAGCAGATGATGTCTGCCTCGGCGTGTGTCCCTGGGAACAGTCCGTAGAGCACAGAGTCCTGTGTTACGGAGCTGCTTGGGATGAACCTCGACAGCAACCACTGCATCTCCTTCCAGACCTGCCTTGCAAAGGGGCAGTCCCAAAGGAGATGGATGACCGTCTCGTTCACACCACAGCCAACTCGAGGGCAGAGTGCCATGTCTCTGAAACCCCGGCTGTGCATAAAGGATCTGACAGGTAGGGCCCTTCTCACCACCAACCAAGCTACGTCTTGGTGCTTGTGTGAAAGTTCTGGTGATGAGACATTCTGCCAAACGAGTTCGACAGTCTGCTCGGGGAACCGTCTGACAGGATCCATCATCGCCGCCTTTTGTAGGGCGTCCAGGACCTTGCGTGCCGACCACTACTTTATGGCCTTGTGGTCAAAAGTGTTTTTCTTGAAAAACTTTTCCATGAAGGACAGGTGCTGAGGCATGGTCCAACTGCTCGGAGCGTTCCGCGGCAGCCTGGCCAGACCCGTCCTTCGCAACACCGGCGACAGATAGAATTTCAGCACGTACTGACACTTGGCGTTTGCGTACGAAGGATCTACGCACAGGATGAGGGCCACGTTCGGAACGTCCTTTCCTCCCTGGAATTAGGCAGCAGAAAAGTAGTAAGTGAATTTGGAAGAGAGGAAACAAGGATTGGAAAATAGACAACAAGGGAGTTTGCACCACTAAATGGTATATACTTCAATGCAAGGAATATTAGGAATAAGGCAGATGAACTATAGACACTTGGCAGTATGATATATACTGAAACACAACTGAGCTTGCCTGGCACAAGCCAGTAATGCGAAAGGCGTGTAGGGATAAACCATATCTTGGTTGCGGTGACAGCACTGTAAATATAATTGAAGCACAAATCTGATCACGATAATACTCTAGTTCTACTCACTTCAGGACTGGAGAGCTTTCATCACATGACCTCTAACCGTCCTGCTCCTATGCTCCTGCCTGATTGGCTAACCAAAGTAAGAACGAGAACTGATTGGATGTTCCTACTCCCAATCAAATTTTGTTCTGATTGGATAGAACATAAGAATTAGGAGCAGGCATAGGCCATTCGACCCTTTGGCCTGTTCCACCATTCAACAGATCATGAATGAACTTCTACATCAACTCTACTTTCCTGTCCTATCTCCATGTTCCTTGATTCTCGTAGTGCCCAAAAATCTATCGACCTCAGTTTTGGACGACTGAGCCTCCACAGCCCTCTGGGGTAGAGAATTCCTAAGATACGTAACCCTGAGTGAAGAAATTTCTTCTCATCTCAGTCCTGAATGGCTGACCCCTTATTCGGAGACTGACCCCTAGTTCTAGACTCTCCAGCCAGGGGAAGCAGCTTTTCAACATTTATCCTGTCAAGCCCTGCAAGACTTTTATATGTTTCAATGAGGTCACCTCTCATTCTTCTAAACTCAAGAGAAGTATAGGCCTTGTCTACTCAATCTCTCCTCATAGGACGGCTATCTCATCCCAGGAATCAATCGTGTGAAACTTCATTTAAGACGGCAACAGCAACTTGTATTTATATAGCGCCTTTAATGTAATGAAACAGGAGTATTATGAGATTTTAAAAAGGCAAGTATGTCCTTCCTTCGGTAAGGAGACTGCTCCACAACGACATGCAGGCCGAGAGCCTTACCAACGAATCCATTACAGATCCAATTCACATCCGGACCGGGGTCAAACAGGGCTGTGTCATCGCTCCAACCCTCTTCTCAATCTTCCTCGCTGCCATGCTCCACCTCTCTGTCAACAAGCTTCCCGCTGGAGTGTAACTAAACTACAGAGCCACTGGGAAGCTGTTTAACCTTCGCCACCTCCAGACCAGGTCCAAGACCACCCCAACCTCTGTCGTCGAGCTGCAGTACGCGGACGACGCCTGCGTCTGTGCACATACAGAGGCTGAACTCCAGGACATAGTCGACGTATTTACTGAGACATATGAAAGCATAGGCCTTACACTAAACATCTGTAAGACAAAGGTCCTCCACCAACCTGTCCTCGCCGCAGAGTACTGCCCTCCAATCATCAAGATTCATGGCGCGGCCCTGGAAAACGTGGACCATTTTCCATACCTCGGGAGCCTCTTATCAACAAAAGTAGACATTGATGAGATTCAATACCGCCTCCAGTGCAGCCTTCGGCCTCCTGAGGAAAATAGTGTTCCAGACCAGGCCCTCAAATCTACCACCAAGTTCATGGTTTACAGGGCTGTGGTAATAACCGCCCTCCTGTATGGCTCAGAGACATGGATCATGTACAGTAGATACCAAGTCGCTGGAGAAATACCATCAATGATGCCTCCGCAAGATCCTACAAATCCCCTGGTAGGTCAGGTGCACCAACATTAGCATCCTCGACCAGGCCACCAGCATTGAAGCACTACCTACACTTGATCAGCTCCGCAGGGCAGGCCACATTGTCTGCATGCCAGACACGAGACTCCCAAAGCAAAGCTCAGAACTCCTTCATGGCAAACAAGCCAAGGATGGACAGAGGAAACGTTAAAAGGACATCCTCAAAGCCTCCCTGGTAAAGCGCGGCATCCCCAACGACACCTGGGAGCCCCTGACCAAAGACTGCCCTGAGTGGAGGAGGTGTATCTGGGAGGGCGCTGAGCACCTCGAGTCTCATCGCCGAGTGCCTGCAGAAAACAAGCGCAGGCAGCGGAAGGAACGTGCGGCAAACCTGTCCCACCCTCCCTTACCCTCACTGACTCTCTGTCCCACCTGTGGCAGGGACTGTGGCTCTCGTATTGGACTGTGCAACCACATAAGGATTCATTCTGAGAGTGGAAGCAAGTCTTCCTTGATTCCAAGGGACTGCCTATGATGATGGAGCCTTTACATGAAGGGACTGCTGCATGTTGGAGGTCCCAAACTTCAGCTGAGTGTGTCCCTGTTAAGCTGACAGTTAATGATCCCATGTCCTGGCCAGCTTTCCTCCCTCAACCATAAGCACCAAAAATAGATTAATTGCTGATTGTGGGACCTTGCTGTGCACAAAATATTGCCTACTGACAGCATTCGCCACTTAAAGTGCTTCATCCTATTTGAAGTGCTTTGAGATGCCTTGAGAGATGAGCTGCTATCAATGCATGCTCCTTTATTTCGCTGCTTATAGATAACTCGGTGGAGATTCTGCTATATTTGCTGTCGGGCATATGCACTCATTTTTAAACTTTCTGCTCTTCACATCTCTAAGGCGGCGCCCAATTTAAAACCCTGAATGCAGAAACAGGCCAGGGCCTGCATGCGAATAAGCTACCATTCAGACTTTAGCCCTGTTTATGTAAATAATTGATACATATTCACCATCTTGGTTCTCTACACGCAAGTCGTGGGAAACTCCAGCTTGGGAATCGTAATTCCTGCTTCACACACATGCATTCGCGATGTGAATCTACCTTTATTGTGGAAATTCCTAACACAATCTCTGCGTGTTTTCAAAAAGAATGAGAAAAAAAATCTCTTGGTTCAAAGCCAAAATTGTGTGGGAAATTTTCCACTCATTGCCACGAGCACAGAGGGCAAGCTGACTGCGTTGATGTGATCCCTCCCAGAGCACATTGCACGAAGGAGCATATGGTTTAGAGCACTTGGAAAATGTTTGTGAGTAAATTAATTTCCATCAATTCACTGCTCAGGCAGTGCCACAGCTGTGTGCGGATATCAGAATATCAAAAGGTATAATCAGCTTGTTCATTTGTAATTCAAATAGCCCCTGCCTCGTGCCAGTTATTCCTTCTGCTCCTCCAACTGTCGGTTTCAGTTAATTTAATTTGTTTGTTTATTTAATAAAAAAAAGTAACACACAATGCATTAAGATATAATGAAGATCAAGCTGTGCTGATTTCTGTATTTTTCATCATACCAGCAATTAGTTTAACACAAACTTTGCCACGTGTCAGAACAAGCGTTAAACCTTATAGCAGGAGTTTTAATGAAGTACAGATATGAAAAGAGGAAAGACTTGCATTAATACAGCACAAAGCACACCGCATACTTGCATCGAAACTGTTCTGATGTGCACTTGGCAAATGCAGCCACCATTTTTCCCACCAGATCCCACCGACAAAAATGACAGGAGTGGAGTGGGGAGATCTGTTTTTGCTCGAATGATTGAAGATTTTGGGGAGAGATGGCTGCCTTTGTTATGTAGAATTACACCGATGAAGGTTGAGGGAGGAATGTTGACCAGGATCTGTCTGCTCTTCCTTGAATAGTGCCATGTGATCTTTAATGCCCATGTGAACCACTAGAACAAGCTTTTTAATTCCTCATTCAAAGGACGGTGCTGGTGACCCTTGGTGCTACACTGTTGTGTCAATCTGGGTCAGGAGCTCAAGTCCTGCAGTGGGCTTGAACTCAATCTTCTGATTGAAGGGCAGCACTGGTACCAATTGAGTCGTGTGTGTGTATGATATATGCCTTGCATGTTCCTTATTCAGAATTCGTACAACTACTTTTGAACCTAGGGGTTCAAATACATAATTCCTTGAAATTGTGACTGCAGGTAAATAAAAGCAATTAAATAAAGCCAACAGCATTTTGAGTTTTACAACAACAACTTGCATTTATATAGTGCCTTTAACATTCTAAATAAGGAACATGCAAGGCATATAACATGAAGCACTTCACAGGAGTGTTATCAAACAAAATCTGACATCAAGCCACATGAGATATTGAAGCAGATGAGAGGGTAAGTTTTAAGGAGCATCTTAAAGGAGGAGAGAGAGAGAGGAAAAATATTAAAGCGTAGATTCACCATTATGATGCTAAAGGTGAGAAACTATAGGTATGAGGAGAATGTTGAGATACTGAGACTATTTCCACTGGAGCAGAGAAGGCGCAGAGAAGATTTAATAAAGGTATTTGATTTGAAATGGTCGCTGAGAGTGAGGAGAGAGGTTGGGAGAAATTCCTTCACACAAAGGGTTGTTGAAGTATGGAATGCTTTGCCACAGGGAGTGGATAAGGCAGAGATACATATTGGCAGTAGAGAACAATACAGGGCTATGTGGAGAGAGTGAGGCACTAGTTTTGGATTGCTCTAATAAAGAACCAACGCAGAAACATTGAGCCAACTGGCCTTCTGTGTTGTAAACTTCTATCGTTCTTTGGTACAATTTCAAAATATAACAGCTGCCATATACCTTCACATCTGTAGTCCAGGTTGCTGATCAGCTGTCAGGATAATTTTATGAATTGCAGTATGATCCAAAACAGTATCAGTTAAAAGCCAATAGGAGTTCACTCTGACCGTCCCCAATTTCAGGAATGTTGCAAAGTGCTGGAAACTACCCATTTAAAATATTTTTATTTATATAAATTTTGGGTAATTTATACAGATTTAATGTTACATTTCTGTGATTTCTACTTTCAGTCCTAAAGGTTAGAGGAGACCGGATGCAAATTACTGTCATTTTTCATAATCTATCGGGTCTCAGAATAATGGGAAGAGGAAGGGAATGGAGCATTTTTAAATCTTCCATACAGATCAATTAAAGGGAGAAAATTTATCTAAATCTAATCCCGATCTTATTTATGGTTTATGAGCAATCTTACATGTGGGTTCAAGTCCCATTCCAGGACTTCAGCACTAAATCTAGGCTGATACTTCAGTGCATTACTGAAGGAGTGCTGCGGTGCCGTGTAACAAGTGAAACTTTAAACCAAGTTCCTATCGACCTGCTCACATGGATGTAAAAAAGCCTGTGGCACTATTCAAAGAAAAGCAGAGAAGTTTTCCTGGTTTCTCAGCTAACATCAATTCTTCAAGATCTGGCTTCAAGGTACTCAGGAAAAGGTAGGGAAGGAAAAATCGGAGGGGTCGGGATGGCAATATTGATCGAAGAAACTTTCGAGTACTGGAAAGGGATGATGTAGTTGAGGCAAAAGCAAAATACTGCGGATGCTGGAATCTGCAATGAAAACCGAAAATGCTGGAAATCTCGGCAGGTCAGGAGCATCTGTGGAGAGAAAGCAGAGTTAACGTTTCGGGTCAATGACACTTGGTCAGAACTGGAGAGTGTTGGAAAAGAACAGATTCTTAACGAGCACTGAAAGAGGGAGGGGAAGAAAGAAGGAAGGTCTGATAGGTTGGAAGGTTAGAAGACAAAAGAGACTGGCCCAAATTCAAATGCTAATGCCAGGAGTTAGAAAAACATTGGTCGAGATAGGGTGTGACTGGTGGGATAATGACCAACTGCCATTAGAGACCAGGAGAAAGAAAGAAACCGGCTCTGAGGGGGGCGAGGGGGTGGGGGCGGACGGCAGTGAAAGGGAGCCAAAGATTGGCTGTTTCCAGTCCACAATGGCCAAATCACCTCTCAGCAAAGTTGGCTTTTCCCCAATTTAGAATTTTTATTCCTGGCCTATCCTTTTCCATATGTATATGGACTTTCAAAAGACGGTTGACAAAGTGCCACATAGTAGACTTGTAAGCAAAATGAAAGCCCATGGGATTAAAGGGACAGTGGCAGCGGGAATACAATATTGGCAAAGGGACAGGAAGCACAGAGTGGTGGTGAACGGTTGTTTTCAGATTGGTGGGAAGTGTACAGTGGTGTTCCCCAAGGGCTGGTATGAGGACCACTTCTCTCTCTCACATATTTTAATGACCTGGACTTGGCTGCACAGTGCATAATTTCAAAGTTTGCAATATCATGAAACTCAGAAGTGATGCATTTTTTTGTAGGAAGAATGAGGAGAGACAATACAAACTAAAAGGTACAGTTTTGAAGGGGATGCAGGAACAGAGATACCTGGGGGTGTATGTATACATCTTTGAAAGTGGCAGAACAAGTTGAGAAGGCAGTTAAAGCATACGGGATCCTTGGCTTTATAGAGGCATTGGGCACAAAAGCAAAGAAGTTATGCTAACCTTCTGTAAAACACTGGTTAGACCTCCGAGAGAGTATGGTGTTCAGTTCTGGGCTTTAGGAAGGATGTCAAGGCCTGAGAAAGGGTGCAGAAGAGATTTACTAGATTGGTACCAGGGATGAAGGATTCAGTTATGTGGATAGACTGGAGAAGCTGGGGTGGTTCTGCTTAGAGCAGATTTGATAAAGGTGTTCAAAATCAAGATGGGTTTTGATGAGTAAATAAGGAAAGACTGTTTCCAGTGGCAGAAGCGATGGCAACCAGAGCACATAGATTTAAGGTGATTGACAAAAGAACCAGAGATGCAGAGACATTTTATTTTACGTGGCGAATTATTGTGAATTGGAATGCGCTGCTTGATAGGGTGGTGGAAGCAGATTCAATAGTAATTTTCAATGAGGAATTGGATAAATACTTGAAGGGGAAGCATTCATAGGGCTACAAGGAAAGAGCAAGGGTGTGGGATTAATTGGATTGCTCTACCAAAGGGCCAAGACAATCACGATAGGCCAATTGACCCCCTCCTGTGCTGTATTATTCTATGAAAACCAGCAAAACAGATTAACTGCTCATTTGTCTCATCTGCTGTTTGTGGGACTTTGCTGTGTGCAGATTGGCTGTCGTGTTTATCTACATTACAACAGTGATGTACACTTCAAAAGTAGTTCATCGACTGTAAAGTTGTTTGGGGCGTCCAGTGGTTATAAAATAAGCCATATAAATTCAAGTACCACCTTCCGTTACTCATTTTTTCTGGGGTGAATCTGGCTTATTTTCTTTCAGCCTCTGCAGCTTTTCCACAAGTCAGGGAGTGGTAATTCTTTTTAAATAACATTGCACCAGCTTAAGCGCTTTGTTTTTGTGGGCTGCAGTGCAATGAAGCCTTGCGAGCTACATAAGGGCCCGGAATTTGTGGTGAGCGGCAAAGCAAAGGCGTTCACCGCTGGCCCTGAACAAGGCTGCCCACAGAGATTTCTGTGGCGAGAAGTTTGCCTTTTCCGACGCACAGATGATTTCAGTGCAGCATAGTGGGGATCCCCTAGCACGATCTGAGATGTCAATAAGCAGTCAATCACATTGCAGAATTCTCACAGACAGGGAACCAGGAAATGAAGAAGCTGCTTTTATTCGGATTTCTTAAAAGTTTTACAGAGAGCAAAACAAAGATTGGGGTGCTTGCATGGAGATACGGTAGATCCTGAACAAACTTTTTTAAAAATGTTAAAAATATGTTTTATTAAGTTTCTAAAAATGTTTAATTTTTATCATAATGGAGAAATTTGATGTTTGTTTAGCAGTCAGTACGCTGTCAAATCCCCAGTTACACTTAATCCAACAAGGCTTAACATTTAATGGGGTATTTAACAGCGATATTACTGCCCAAGTTTTCGTCAGTTTCACTGATTACTCTGATTGGCGGCTATGACAGGAGAGGGGTTGTTACAGCGCAGCCAGTGGCGGAGCAGCAAATGACTGACCGCAACTTCCTGATTTCCGGCTTTAGACCCGCCTACCCCAAATCCTGAAGTTGCGGTCTGTTTCAAGGGTCAACAGACGAACACTGTTAATTTGCCGTCATTACCCACTGCTAATTCCGGCGCATTAAGTTTCAGTCTACATTCTAGTTAATTTTTATATGTCCCAAGTTCCAAGACCTTGGTGTTCTGATTTTTGATTTGGCCATCAACGAGATAGCAGCCCCAAGAATGGTGCTTTTCAAACATCCTGGCCCACAAAATTGAAACAGGATAATAAACCTGTGAGAAATAAAAGTGCACATATTTATTTCAGTGCTTTGTTGATCAGATTACTAGATCTCATTGACTGAAAGCTGACCTTGGGCTGTAGCTTAGACATCCCTAACCTTGGGCCCAAGTTTCCACACGAAAAAAAACGGGCGCCCCTCCGAGCTGGGCGCCCGTTTTTCGCGCCTAAAACGGCGCCTAAAAAAATCCTCGGTATTCTCCACCTACTTACAGGTCCTGTGGCACTCGGCGCAGCCAGCACGAGCTGTGGTCGGGCGGAGCCAGGTCCCTGCGCTGAAAACAGTACCGGGACCTCTGCACATGCGCGCTACAGTCGGCACGCAAGTGCAGTAGCTCCAGGCGCGGAACTGTGTGGGAGGGGCCCGAAGCACGCAGCCCCTAGCCCTGGCCCAATGGCCTCACTGGGGCTGCGTGAATGAGGCTCCTCCCACGGCCAGCTCCTGCTCCCTGCCCGACCAGACCCGACACCCGCTCCCCCCCGGACCTGACACCCGCAACCCACTCCCCCACCCCAGACCCGACACCCGCTCCCCCCCCCAGCCACGACCCGACCCCCGCTTCCCCCCCCCCCCCCCGCCCCGACCCGACCCCTGCTTCCCCCCCCCGACTGACCCGACCCGCGCTCCTGTTCCTCGACCCGACTCTCCCCCCTCCCCCCTCTCTCTCCCTCCCCTCTCTCTCTCCCCCCTCTCTCCCCCTCCCTCCCCCCCCTCCTCTCTCTCTCTCTCCCCCCCTCCTCCTCTCTCTCTCTCTCTCCCCCCCCCCTCCTCCTCTCTCTCTCCCCCCTCCTCTCTTTCTCTCTCCCCCCCCTCCTCTCTCTCTCTCCCCCCCTCCTCTCTCTCTCTCCCCCCCTCCTCTCTCTCTCTTCCCCCCCCTCCCTCTCTCTCTCTCTCTCTCTCTCTCCCCCCCCTCCTCTCTCTCTCTCTCTCCCCCCTCCTCTCTCTCTCCCTCCTCCCCCCTCTCTCTCCCTCCCTCCCTCCCTCCCTCCCTCCCTCTCTCTCTCTCTCTCTCTCCTCCCCCCTCTCTCTCCCTCCCTCCCTCCCTCCCTCTCTCTCTCTCTCTCTCTCTCCCCCTCCCGCTCAGCGGCACGAACGGCTGCAGAATTCTCCCTGGCTGAGGTAGGAAGATGGTTTATTTAATCTTTCCTTGGCTTATAAATGTTTATTCAGGTTGGATTTATTTGTATAATATTTGTAGAAGTATAAATAAGGATTTATTGTCGAATTTAATGAGTTCCCTTCCTCCCACCTCGTTCTGGACGCCTAATTCGTAACCTGCGCCTGATTTTTTAATGTGTAGAACAGGTTTTTTCAGTTCTACAAAAATCTTCACTGGCTCCATTCTACTTTAGAGTACATTTTCACTGTGGAAACTTTCAAATCAGGTGTCAGTGGCCGGACACGCCCCCTTTTGAAGAAAAAATTCTGTTCTAAACTAGAACTGTTCTACCTGACTAGAACTGCAGAAAAAAAAATGTGGAGAATTGCGATTTCTAAAATAGTCCGTTCTCCACCAGTTGCTCCTAAAAATCAGGCGCGAATCATGTGGAAACTTGGGCCCCTTGAGTTTACAGTTTCTCAGAGTGAAGCACAGGGAGCTTCCAGTGATCGATTGCAATGGATTTTCTAAATATATTTTTCTCTTTACAGTCCCTTTCAGTTTAAGTAGATTCTATATATTCAGCAGTTTTCTTTTCTGCTGATTGGTACCAAAGTATTTTATGTAATCAGTTTTTCCTGCCTTGTATTCTCGCAACTCAGAGTTATTCCATCGAGCGCACAATAATGATTCGAAGTAACTTTCGTTTGATGTACACTTTCTATTAATGTTAAGGTTTACAATTAAAATGTGCTAACCTTTGTGGAGCTGTATCATGGAATAGTGCGAAAGTGCTGAGCTGTTGAAAGGATGGCATGCCAGGTTGTTTTACTGCTTGCTAAATTTAGTCTGTGGTGTACACTGCTTTCATTTAGTCTCGAAAGTACATTAATTTCTCCTTTGCAATTTCTGCAGATCGTTGGTTGAGGAGGAAGATCCTCATCTGAAAGTGTCCTTGGCAAGTGGAGACATGGGTGTGACGACCCATTTGCAGTCTTCAAAGACGGGCAACACTCGCTTCTTCACTAGCAACACCCATAGTTCTGCAGTGTTACAGGTATGCCGTCTGTTTATAGTTTGCACCAGTGGGAGCCTAATGGTTGCTATTTTGTATTTCCTAGCCTTCCAGATGCAGATCTTATAAATCACTGCTCATCTGCTTGTAGTTAGATAACACAATCTCTGCTTTACCAGATCGTGGCCAGCAAAGAGTGTGCATATGTTCCAAAAGAGTCCATGCCTGATCATTCAAAAAATCCCACTCTTATTTAATATGTCGCCATACTTAATAGAGTCCTTGTTTCAGACTAATGCTCCAGTGAATACCCTTGCCAGTCTTGAATCTCTCAAGTGCTGTTTATACTGTCGTTTGCCATTTCTGCTGCATGCATCTAGAGTGCAACCAGTTTAGACACACTCCAAGTTACTGGGCCATGTTGATTGGCCTTCGTTTTTCTGGGGAGATCAGAGTGACATGCAACCGCAAACCTGTTTCTTCATATTGGTTTATGGCCCGTAATGCTTTGTCGGCTTCTTCATAAATGCGAATTACAACTGTGGGATGACGAGCCATTTAAGGGAATACCTTTAATGTAGGGGGAAAGAAATGAACGTCTCAGCTCTCCAGAGTTTTGTTGCTTTTATTAAAAGTTATAAATGATACCTCAAGATAGACCCATCATTGACGCAGCCACCTGTGCATGTGCTGAGCGCTTGTTATTGGAAAGTGAATTTGCACGTTGTGAACAGTACCATTGCCACAAATTGTAAAACTGCTTCAGGCAATCCAGGTTAGAATCAGGATCATACTGTCTTTGAAATTATTGGGCTCACGTTTCGGACCCCCGCTAGAACGGCGCACATCGGAGAGGCCCGCCTAATTTGTAGAACAGAAATTGCGCCGAATACTTACCTCTCGATTCTCCGATATCTGTAGGCCCGTTTCCAGCTCGGCTCGGCGCAGCGCAGCAGGAGCTGCTGGGGGCGGAGCTACAGCCCTGCGCTAAAAACAGTGCCGGCAGCTGCGCGCATGCGCGGTAGCTCCTGACCCTCCCAGCACGTCCTGTCTCCGGGCGACGACCCTATCCCTGGCCGAAGGGACGTCGCCCCTATCCTGCGCCGAGTGGCCTGACTGCCCTTACCTCTTCCGCAGCGGCCCGCCTGGCATCTCCTGGGGGCAGGCCCCGACCGAACGCCTTGTCAGTGGCGGGGCCTGCCCGCCTAGCATCTCGCTGGGGGCGGGCCCCGCCCGAAGTCCTCGGTGGTCCGGCAACTCCTGGGGACGGGCCCCGCCCGAAGCCCTTGATGTTGCCGGCGTCCTCATCGGCAGCGGGGTCCATCCACCCGGCATCTCCTGGGGGGGGGGCTCGGTCCCAGCAAGCTGTTGGACGGCTCCCGGTGCTGCAGTAGGTGAGTAGAAACTTTAAATGTTTTATTTATTGATTTTTTATTATTTTTGGGGGGATTTATTGGTTGACTTATTGATTTATTTATCATTTATTATTATTTGTAAAAGTGTCTTTATTTGTAAAAGTGAAGTGTTTAATGCTTGTAAAATCCCCTAACTTCACTCTCTTTTAACTTCCCCCCCCACAATCTCTCGCTCCCTGCGCCTAATTTATAAAGTGTAGGCAAGGTTTTCTGAGTGTACAAAAATCTACACTTACTCCATTCTAAGTTAGTTTGGAGTAAGTTTTCGTTGCCTAAACTTGCAAAACAGGCGTAAGTGGCTAGACCGCCCCTTTTTGGAAAAAAAAACTTTTAGAAAAGTTTCATTTTCGAACTCACTAGAATTGGAGCAAACTAAATGCCGAGAATTGCAATTTCTAATCTACTCCATTCTAAACTAGTTGCTCCAAAAAAATAGGAGCAACTCAGGTTGAAATTTGAGCCCATTCAAGTTCAATTTTGGGTACCTTAATTACAAAAACCACTTGTACGATTGGGCAGTCATGTTTAAAAAGGTGCATCTTCCACACGGGATTCGTTTGGCATTCTTTTTCAACATAGATTGTACATTGTAATAGCTTTTTACTGTTAACGTATAACTGGTACAAACACGTATTTTTAATGTGGTCAAGAACCAAATCTTGTATTAACTTTGAGCTGGCCTACTGTAGTTTCCACATTTAATACACAGCTCTCGTTGGAACGCAGTGGACATCACAGCAATATTGGGGATATTACAGTGGTCATTGCATAGAAAATTACAGTGGTCATTGCGTAGAAAAATCATATGGCAACCACCATATTATTTGAAGAAGAACCAGAGTGACTCTCCTCTCCTCTTTTTCCTCCACCCACCGTCCCCCCCACCGCCCCAAATCATCAAACCCTCAGCAACACTTTTCCAGTACAATGAACACTACTGCCAAAAGATTCTTTACTAGTATATGGCATGAACACTATGTTAGAAAAGAATACCATTACAGTAAATTACAAAGAGGTATGATGCAGCAACAAAATTTGCATCCCAAGTAGGTAATAAATAGTTGTTATTGCACATATCTTGCCAAGGCCTCAGCAAAGGAACTCATCTTGATCACTGTCTGAACGGAGCATCTTGGTGTTTAGCAGACAGCTACTATAGAGAGTCAGGATAAATGGGTCCTTTTCAGAATGGCAGGCAGTGACCAGTGGGGTGTCGAGGGCTCAGTGCTGGGACCCCAGCTATTTACAATATACATCAATGATTTAGATGAAGGAATTTAGTGTCATATCTCCAAGTTTGCAGATGACACTAAACTGGTTAGTGGTGTGAGCTGTGAGGAGGGCGCTAAGAGGCTGCAGAGTAACTTGGACAGGTTAGTTGAGTGGGCAAATGCATGGCAGATGCAGTATAATGTGGATAAATGTCAGGTTATTCACTTAGGGGGCAAAAACACGAGGGCAGAATATTATCTGAATGGCGGCAGATTAGGAAAAGAGGGAGGTGCAACGAGACCTGGGTTTCATGGTTCATCAGTCATTGAAAGTTGGCACGCAGGTACAGCAGGCGGTGAAGAAGGCAAGTGGTATGTTGGCCTTCATAGCTAGGGGATTTAAGTATAGGAGCAGGGAGGTCTTACTGCAGTTGTACATGGCCTTGGTGAGGCCTCACCTGGAATATTGTGTTCAGTTTTGGTCTCCTAATCTGAGGAAGGATGTTCTTGCTATTGAGGGAGTGCAGCGAAGGTTCACCAGACTGACTCCCGGGATGGCTGGACTTGCATATGAGGAGAGACTGGATCAACTGGGCCTTTATACACTGGAGTTGAGAAGGATGAGAGGGGATCTCATAGAAACATATAAGATTCTGATGGGACTTGACAGGTTAGATGCGGGAAGTATGTTCCCGATGTTGGGGAAGTCCAGAACTAGGGGACACAGTCTTAGGATAAGGGGTATGGCATTTAGGACTGAGATGAGAAGAAACTTCTGTGGAATTCCCTACCGCAGAGAGCTGTTGATGCCAGTTCATTGGATATATTTAAGAGGGAGTTAGATATGGCCCTCACAGCTAAAGGTATCAAGGGGTATGGAGAGAAAACAGGAAAGGGGTACTGAGGAAATGATCAGCCATGATCTTATTGAATGGTGGTGCAGGTTCGAAGGGCCGAATGGCCTACTCCTGCACCTATTTTCTATATTTCTATGTTTCTATATATAATCCACCTCAAAAAATTTTCTGTTGATTTTATTGTAGAGTCAGCAGCATTCTTGATTCATGTACATGTACCAATTCATGTACATGTAGTAGATTTCAGGCATTCTAAATCCCAAGCACTAACCACCCACTCTTACATTTCATCCTTGCTGACTTTTGCCCTGAAGCCTGTGGTGAAAACATACAAGCCGTGACAAAAGCAAAGCCGCATCAAGCAGGGAAACGTTCTGTGCTGCATTTTAAATCTATGACCTTAGATATTCAGGGTATATGCGTTTTAGAGCCGCAGAGCTGAAAGCTGCTGTTCCTTACTGAGCCCGGAATCCAGTTTCTCTGAGAACACAAGCTGCTTTTTCGACCTGTGGGTGAGCAAGGAAGCAAAAGCTTTGTTGGGTGCTAATCTAAATGATATCTGGTCCAAACATTAAGAGATATGTTTGGCCTAGGTTAGCCATAAGCCAATACTCCTTAACTTCTATCCACAGGATACACTACTGTGCTTTTGCACTTGATTGATTGGCTGCTTATTTTCAAAGGCTGAGATTCCGACAAAAATCTTATTTGGACCATTGAAGAACAATGTTGTAAAGAAAATAGTTATTCACTGATTCTACCTTTGTTGTGTTCGAAGTATGTATACGGTCAGTAGCTTGCTGTGTATGTCTACTTCTGAGAGTGGTGAGAATGTGGAATTTGCTACTACATGGATTGGTTGGGGCGAATAGCATCGATGCGTTTAAGAGGAAACTAGATAAGTACATGAGGGAGAAAGGCTTAGAAGTATATGCTGATAGGGTGAGATGAAGTATAGTATAAGGAGACTTGTGTGGAGCATAAACACCGGCATAGACCAGTTGGGATGTATGGGTTGTATGTAAATCTACGCTTCAGTGTAATCATCTTGTTTATAAAGAAATCTATTAATTTTAGCATGAATGTAGCAATCTAGCAGTGTACTTTCGGATGACATTTAGCCTTGCCACAAATTGGGAGAAATGTATTTGTTATCCTTTTGTCAGTCCTGGGCACTGATCTCATTTACACCAAACTCTTCCTTTTCTCCTCAGCAGTCTCTAACGTTCGCCATGAAGGCAACAAATTAGCCTCTTGTATGTCCCTCTAATGCTCTCCACTCCCGCAATGTGAGATTTGTTCTCCAGCCTTTCTCGTGCCTGCTGATTATAAACTTGATATATTCCTGCTGCAGGAGATGTCATGAGAGGGGGTGCGGTGGGCTATCTTATCACTTTGAAGCCTGGTAATGCAAAAAAATTTGATGCCTGCTTAAAACATACAGCTGGTTTTCAGACCCATTTTACAATTTAAGATGAAAGATTATAGCTGTCAGAATGAGAACACTATATTTTATTAATGGTTTATAGGGAAATAAAATTGGTCTTTTTTGAAGAATTCTTCACTTAGAGAACTAAAACAATATTCGTTCATTAAGAATGAAACTCGACACTTTTACCTTTTTTAAAAATTGTTCATTTTGATGTTGCATTAAAACTCGATTACATTAAGATTGCAGTTTTAACATTGCAAGTAGGAAGTTTGCAGCATTCAGTCTACTGTGTGTGACTGCAGCATTGAATTCAGTGCTCCACTGTCAATACACGTAATACAAAAAACTCTGGAAGGAAATGTTTTTTGAATTGTTCTCTGGGTGTGGGTGATGCTAGTGGGCATGTTGCCCTGGGAAGTGAGCCTTCCTTTTGAACCGCTGCTGTTCTTATGCTGATGCTTTCTCACTATGGTATTCATTGGGGATGAAGGAACGGCGATGTATGTCCAACTCTGGGCAGTGTGTGATTTGAAGGGGAAGTTGAACATGACTGTGTTTTGTGGGGCTAGGAGGTACTGCTGTAGTGAGCTTGATGCGTTCCTACAGTGCATGGAGGCAAAGTCATTGCTGGAACTGCAACAGCGATGTCCTTGGCCTGTGCTGATTGGTCTCAATCAGCTTCCTGTGTGTCAGGCATGATTGCAGCTGCCGGAGAGTTTTCCCCTTGCCACTTTGATTTCACTTTTGCTAGGGCTTCAGCCTTCAGCTCATGAGTCCATGTCTGGATCAAGGCTGTGATGAGTGGCTCTGGTGGACCCTGCACTGAGCTTAAGTGAGCAGATTGTTGGTGAATTGGTGTTTGATGGCACTGTTGGTGACTACTTTCATCACTTTGCTGATGATTGGGAGGTGGTTAATAGGGTGGTAATTGGTCGGATTAGATTTGCCCTGCTTTTATGGATAGGACACACAGAGGCAGTTTTTCCACATGGCCAGGCAGAAACCAGTATCATACTGCACTGGAGTAGCATGACTTGGAGGAGGGCGGGGGGGGGGTTCGTTCTCTTTTGCAGATATTCAGGATGTTGTCAAGTCCATAGACTTTGCTGTGTCCAGTGTACACGGCTGCTTTTTTATGTCCCTTGGGATAAATGCAGTTGGCTGGACTTTGACATCTGTGATGCTGAGGACCTCGGGAGCAAGCCAATTCTGATATCCATCGGTACTTTTGGCTGAAGACGTTTGCAAACACTTTGGCCTTGTTCTCGCACTCACATGCTGGCCTCCTACCATGGTTGAGGATGGGGATATTCCTGGAGCCGGCTCCTCATCAGTTGCCTGATTGACCACCGCCATTCTTGACCAGATGTATTCGGGCTAAAGAGCTTTGCTGATTTTGGAACCACTTAGTTTTTCTGTGGCCTGCTGCTTTTAGCGTTTTGCATGCAATTAGCCCAGTGTTGTAGCTTCATGAGCTTGGTGCTGTTTCTGGCACTCCCGACTACCCAGGATTGGCTTCCCAGCTTCATGCTGATGGAAGAGTGAGGGATGTATGATATAGGAGAGAAGGAACTCCGATATTTTTAAGACCATTATCATGCCCTCGGGACAGCAAATTAATTGCAATTTAGTCCTGCAGGCAAATGCAGGTGCCAATGTGTACACAGCAAGATCCCACAAAATAACAAGTAAAATGAATGGCCAGTTAATCTTTTTGATGGTGGTTGAAGGGAGATTGTTGGCCATAACACCAGGAAAACTTCTTGTTCCAGTTCAACTATGGCTTTTGTGTCCAGCTGAACAGGCAGCAGGGGCTTGAGTTTGACATCTGACGGTGCAGCACTCCCTTGGTATTGCACTGAAGTATCAGTCTAGGTTATGTGCTGAAGTCCTGGTGTGAGCCTTGAACCCATGACCTATTCCTTCGAGGTGAGAGTTTTGCCAACTGAGCCAAGCTTGGTCAAATATTTATAATACTCATTGTAGAGCAATTGTACATCACATAGACAGACACAGCAGTGTTCCGGTCCGTCGGGCCCCACTCCAGGTACCTGAGCACATAATCCGGGTTGGTGCTTCGGTGCCGTGCTGGAGGAGGGACCCATTGTCACGATCACCACAAGAGCCGAGGGCCCAGAAGCAGCACAGGCTAGCCCACACTGCGATATGTGTGCGCACTAGGTCCATGCAGCAGAGCAGGTCTCCAGTAGTCCTGGTTTAACCCTTGCCACTGGATAAAGACCTAGCTCTGTCAAGCCCGTGTGGTGGCTGGTGTGCAACGGTCACCACACGTTAAAAAAATCCAAGCACAGGCATCTTCCACCCTCTCGAGTTCAGGACTGGAACATCAGGTCCTTCATTGAAACATCTGTGAACTCATGTGGAAGCAAGTCATCCTCGCTCGAGGGACCGCCTATGATGATGATAATGGGCAAAGTGTTTTTAAACTTGCATTTCGCAACTTGTAATCTGATCTTGAAATCTCTAAAAAAATTTTGTAGGGGTTTGACCAGCTCCGAATTGAAGGTTTACTTTGTGATGTCACCTTGGTGCCAGGCGACGGTGATGAAGTATTTCCAGTCCACCGAGCAATGATGGCCTCAGCCAGTGACTATTTTAAAGCAATGTTCACAGGTAAGATGCAAAAAATGTTATAGCTCTTGTGAAATGTAAGGAATTGTGTAATCAAATGACAACTGTGCAAGCGCTTGCAACATTTTGTGCTTTGATGAATGGTGCAAGAATCTCCACTCTTGTATCGGCCTCCATGGTAACTTTCCCCACAGGCGAGTACAATTATATGCAAGCTGCAAATGTTGCAGTATGCACTGTTCCCTCCAAGCATTTTGAATGTGAAGCACTACCTCGTGCCGGGCTGCCAAACCACCAGGATTGTCCTGTCCTGCAGTCTCCAGGAATTGGAGATTGATCTTCAGGGAACTGCTGCGAGCAACCCGGGAGAAAATTCATCGGGACATTAATAAAAAAATTGTGTTTTTAAAAAAAAAAATTCTTTGAATACTTTTGCTTATTAGCTAGTATTGGAGATGGGGGAAAAGGGATGTTTGACTGAAGTTGAGAATCATTCAGTCAGGTAATAGTCGGTTCACTTCCCAATTTACTTGCGAAGGCGGTGGGCCACGAAGACGAAAGTGGCTCAGTGGCGCTGAGGCCAATATCAGCTACTCTTCTCCCCACCACCCGCCCCGCCCCCCCCCACTCTCAGCTGAGATCCACTGACTCAGGAACGGAACCCTCCCCCTGATCTGAATAGTTTCAGGACCATTTTAAATTGCTGACCTCTAATGACTGCCCAACCAGAGGAAATAGTCTTTCCCTACCTATCAAAACCTTACATAAGTCTCCCCTTGGCCTTCCTGCTTCAGTGGAAATAGTATCTCGAGCCTCATCTCATAAATATAGTTTCCTATCATGCTGGTGAATCCGTGCTGTACACACTCAATTGCTTTAATGCCGATTCTATAATGGAGTCCCTAAACCGGGCACATAGTGTTAAAGTCGGATAGCCAGGTGGTGAAGGATAGAACACGAGAGCCTAGTCTTTAGTTACTTACAAGCTTTTATTCACAGAGACACAGATTACATACTGTGCATCCCCAAGATTTGCTTGCAACCCTTCCCCAGCCTACTCTGAGCTATATATATATATATGCACAAGAGAATCCCATTATCTGAATACAATTAACACCCAATTGCTATACATCACTTAAATATAATTAACACACCGTACTCCAACTGTGGCCTAGCCATTACCTTGTACAAATGTATCATTACTACTATGCTCTTGTACTATGCTCCTATTTATAAAACTCAATCAATTAATGCAAGCAGAAGTCAAAAGTTCTTCTACTTATCCATTATGGGATCGAGCATGGATTCTGGTGTAATTTTCATGGTAATGTTTTTCAACTGGTTCAGAATAATTTTTTTTTCAGATTGCATAAATAAAAGCCTTTGCTAAACAATGGCTGCTCAAAATCATTGTTATTGCTGAATCACTCATACCATGTTGGATTTCTTCCAAACCGACCTAATAGTTTTTCTTGATACCCTTCAGTGTAAAAGTGGCAAGATAGCTCCAGCCCACCAAGTGCCCTGAGGTGTGTGACCCCCTCCAGGGTGCTGGTTCTAATTCCTCAAGTGTGCAGTATAGATCCAGTCTTAAATTATTCTTGTATCGTCATCTAAATAAATCCAGTGCATTTGTACGAATACAGTCTCCACCAAGGTACATTTCTAAGGATAGTCCTCCAGTATCTCTGCCAAGTAGCTAGTCTTCATGTGTGAGCCTGGTTTGTCAGTGGGCTATTCAACCAGCGAGGGCGACAAAACCTCTCGTATCATCCACCCGTGTACTTTCTAGTGGGGGTCACAGCTACTGGACAGCGATCAGGAATAGGGACACTAACTGATTGTTGCCCTCCCTAACCCAGGAAAGGAGGCCAGTTGTGGGACCCCATACATTTATCCCATCTGAGATCGGCAAGCAGCACAGACTCAGGATCAAACCTGTACCCTTCTGGTCCAGATTATGGAGCACTGCAAATTGGTGGCCAAGCCTTCAGCCACCTCCACCCAACTGTCATCAATCCTACTCCTCACCCAAGCAATCATCCAATCGCCTTTTTAAAAAAAAAACTTTCTTAAAACCCATGTGTTAAGCCAACTTTTTGGTCATCTCTTCTAACTCCCCCAATGTGGCCTCAGTCTTATTACTTTTATTTTTTCCCCTTCTGTGAAATTCCTTGGAACATTTTCCAACTTTCAAAGTGCTATTTAAATGTAAGTTGTTGCTGTTGCAAGCTGTGCTTTGTATCCAGTGAGCCACTGGAGCAACCAATCTGCATTTATCTCCTTCTCAGTATCAAAATATTTCCTGATCTATAATGCCAAATAAGGTCAAAGCACTGAGAATTTACAGACCATAATTGATGCTTCTTTATTGTTAATTACTTCATAAGTTAACTGAAAAGGTAATCATTTTTCAATATTCATGCAATGTTACAATGGGGTAATCAGTAGTTTTTGACCTGTAGATCTACTGAGACATGTCTACTTGTTGATTTTTGTCTTTAAATAATAACACCAATCTAAGGTTCCGTGCCAACACAAAATGAAAAGGCAATTTTCTTTGTTGTGACCAGGTGGAATGAAAGAGCAGGACCTAATGTGCATTAAACTTCATGGGGTGAACCGAATAGGGCTGAAGAAAATCATTGATTTCATTTATACGGCGAAGCTCTCCCTGAACATGGATAACCTCCAGGATACCTTGGAAGCAGCCAGCTTTCTGCAGATTTTACCTGTCCTGGACTTCTGTAAAGTATTTCTTATATCTGGGGTAAGGTTAAATCTTCTAGCACGCATATGTATATATATATTCTATATAATTCCTATAATATTTAATGCTGAATATTGATAAGATTGATTCCTAAGATATTTCCTGCCGTTGCACTTTGGTTAGAAAAATAGAAGCTGATATTCACCTTTTGCTGTCAGCATTTGTATTTTGCAAGCAGAAGCACTTTATCACAATTAGTTTTGACAAATTAGAGAGATATCCAGTACAGAATCTCTGGTTTCTATATATCATTTGCAAGAAGTAAATTGATGTGCTGTCATTTTTTTAGTCTTTATTAGATTCATCTTGCTTTGTTTGACATTCATTAACGATACCTGCAATATTATTTACTCCAAAATTCAGAAAATTCTTTAGAATTGAATGTAGTCCCGACTTCTAAGTGCAGATAGTCTGCTGTGCAGTAGCTAGTCCTTGCGAACGATTGGCCGGGAAATTGGGTGGCGCAGTAGATTAGACACTGGCCTTTTACCTCCGAGTTCTGGGCTCACATCCACTCCAGACTGATTCTCCTCTGTGGGCTGGGTGGAAAGGCTCCTAATGTGAAATGGGTTTTGCAGTCTCACTCCACTTACTTACTGGGGCTATAGCACAAACCTCTCCCTACTTTGGCACTAATTAGGGATCTGACTCACTCGAGCACGATTCAGCATGTTTGGTGTGGAAAATGGGAAAAAATGGCACACTAGTGGTCTTCTGAGGTTGAGACTGAAGTGCATTGTTGCAGAAAATTAAAGAGAGCTTTACTCTACTGTGCCAAGCCCTGAAGTGGCTGAACTGGGAGGTGCTTTCCATTCCTCAACCCCAACATCCCTCACCCCAAAAGCAAGGACAAGAAAGACTAACCTTCGAATCAGAGGCTTAATATTTAACCTGTTGTTTCTGATACTTTCCAGGTCTCGCTTGAAAACTGTGTTGAGGTTGGACGAATCGCTAACACCTACAACTTGACAGAAGTAGATAAATATGTAAATAACTTCATTCTGAAGAATTTCCCCGCACTGCTAAGTACTGGTGAGTTTGTGAAACTCCCATTTGAGCGACTTGCCTTTGTGCTTTCAAGCAACAGCCTCAAAAACTGCACTGAACTTGAACTTTTCAAGTCGGCCTGTCGTTGGTTGAGATATGAGGACTCACGGATGGATTTTGCCTCTAAGATAATGAAGAACATTAGGTTTCCACTGATGTCACCGCAGGAATTAATTAATCATGTTCAGACAGTGGACTTCATGAGAACGGACAACGTTTGCGTCAATCTGTTGCTGGAAGCCAGTAACTATCAAATGATGCCCTACATGCAGCCTGTTATGCAGTCTGAGAGAACCTGTATCCGTTCAGATAACACGCACTTAGTAACCTTGGGCGGAGTGCTGAGGCAGCAACTGGTTGTGAGCAAAGAGCTACGATTATATGATGAAAAGGCCCACGAATGGAAATCGCTCGCTCCAATGGACGCACCGAGGTACCAGCATGGTATTGCAGTGATTGGAAACTTCCTTTACGTTGTAGGCGGGCAGAGCAATTACGATACGAAAGGAAAGACTGCTGTTGATACTGTGTTCAGATACGACCCTCGGTACAACAAATGGATGCAAGTAGCATCTTTAAATGAAAAGCGCACTTTCTTCCACCTAAGTGCCCTGAAAGGACATCTTTATGCAGTTGGTGGTAGAAATGCAGCTGGAGAATTGGGTAGGTATTTTTTTCTTATTGGTAATCTTTCTTAGAATTTCTACAACCAAACAGACAGGAATTCCTGTATAAAGTAACTGATTATCAAGACTCTCAACTGCCCTTTTGAAACCGACGGTAGAGAACCATGCAATGCAGGTGGCCATCTCCTTATTGACGCGATTTTCCCGCTATAAGGGGTGGATGCTAAATCTTTTGGACTACCGAGGTAAGGGTCTCGGGTCCCTAGTCTAGTTACAAAGTGGTGGGGACTGCATTGCGCGATGCTAAGTCGATCCAAAATCAGATCATGATTCATTTAAATGGTGCATGATCAGCCATGATCATATTGTATGGTGGTGCAGGCTCGAAGGGCCGAATGGCCTACTCCTGCACCTATTTTCTATGTTTCTATGAAACGGACAGATGATGTGTGTTTAGCAAACAGCAGCTGGAAGCTGCCTGCAGTCTCCATCGACTGTTCATACTGTGTTAACATCTGCGGCAGTCGGAAAGTGGACACATTGGGCAGCTTCAATCAACTGTTCCTGGGGCATTAAAAACAGAGAAAAGTGTTGGACAGCACTCGGGCACTAAGCTCCTCCGATAAATAGTTAACAGCACGTCATCGCACTATAATGAGATGCGACAAACTTAATGAATTGCTGAAAATAGTCGGCGTGTTTAGTGTGTTATAAGCAGCTCCTTTGAAATTGAATTCAATAAAAATGGCAAATGGTTAGTCCCATTTTCCCAACATGGGCGACTGCCAATGATCAGTGTGACCGTGACTGGTGGGAACTTCATTGGGTTTAATAAGAAAAGAAAGACTTGCATTTATATAGCGCCTTTCACAACCACCGGACGTCTCAAAGCGCTTTACAGGCAATGAACTACTTTTGGAGCATAGTCACTGTTGTAATGTGAGAAACGCGGCAGCCGATTTGCACACAGCAAGCTCCACAAACAACAACGTGATAATGACCAGATAATCTGTTTTTTTGTTATGTTGATTGAGGGATGAATGTTGGCCAGGACACCAGGGATAACTCCCCTGCTCCTCTTCGAAATAGTGCTGTGGGATCTTTTATGTCCCCTGAGAAGGCAGTCAGGGCCTCGGTTTAATGTCTCATCAGAAAGACAGCACCTCAGTTTATTTAGCAAAGCACCAGTAAGTCTGATCCAGTGCGCCCAGGAAAATATGCCCCATTGTGTTTCAGTATAATGATTCTGTGCAGCATTGACTCGTTCAAGCCCTTTTCAGAATGGAACTTTCACATTACCGGACACCCTGTAGATAGATTGCCACACAGTCCTTTTAGAAATATGGATGGTACCATTTTGGAACTGTTGTCTGCTCGCAAACCGGTTGAATAGTTTATTACTAATAGATTTTAAAGAATGAATTGACTTGACGCTTAACACATCCGACCAATGCAGAGCAGCAATCAATAAAGCCAATATTGAATTACATAGGCAGACCAGTAGAATAGAAGCCCGAGGAAGTCATAATCAAACTGCACCGTGCTCTGGTCAGACGGCACCTTGAGAACTGAGTCCAGTTCCAGTGCAGAGAAGAGCCACTAAGCTTATCCCCAGTGTCAGGGGTCTGAGTGATGAGCAAAGACTGGAGAAACTTGGGATCTTCAGCCTGGACAGGAGATTATAATATAGGAACATAAGATAGTAAATTGTATGAAAGCAACAAAATGCAGAATCCTGCATTAAATTAAACTATGCATGGGGTGATGGGTCAGCGGGACTTGGTACGGGCTAGGATATGGGCAGCAGAGTTTGAAGTGAGCTGAAATTTACGGAGGGTGCAGGGATCAGGCATTGGAACAGTCAAGTCTGGAGATAAAAAATGCATGGATGAGGGTTTCAGCAGCAGATGGGCTGAGGTGGGGCAGGGCCGAGCATTGTTAGAGGTGGAAATAATTGTTCTTTGTGATGGAGAGGATATGGCATTGGAAGGAAAGCTTGGGGTCAAATAGGTTGCAACAGGTGTGAATAGTGTGGTTCAACCTGAGACAGTGACCAGGAGGAGGATGGAATCAGTGACAAGGGTACAGAGTTGGTGGTCAGGGCCAAAGATGATAGCTTTGGAGTTGTGGAGAAAATGAGCATACATTTGGAAGGCGATAACACGTTCAAGGACTTGGAGAGGAAAAGGAGTTTGGATCCGGGGCCATGGTTTGCAACGGTGTGATTTAGTGATGAGGGCCACACCAGCACCACAGTGGTTAGTGCGGAGCAGGTGGTGGAAGCAATAGCTAAGTGGGGAGGCTTTGTTAACGGACAAGGTGCCTTCACCCGTGAACCAAGTTTTCGTCAAAGTTATAATGTCAGTGCAAATCATCCACAATACGCTGGACGGCAGGGGTTCATTTCACAAGTAAACGGACCTTCTAGACTGAAATGTAGGGATGGGGGTGGTTCGTGTTGATCCGCTGGCAGGGTTCATTGGGATTGTGGTGGACGGGATGAGCAGGATGCGAAGGAGGTTTGTGAGTCAGCCCTCAGAGGGTGCACTGGGCAGAAAGGTCAGCGAGCAAGTAGGATAGAACAGTTGAGGTTGCTGCTCATAAGGAGGCAGTAGACCGGATTTTCGAGGGGTTTGCGACTGGCTTTTCGCCGCGTTTTGACCCTCCGTGGCTTGGGCGGGATCCTGGGCTCGTTGTTTGTGGCATTGATGTGAAGTACTGCCGGGGAGAGATGCGTCAGACGTGTAACGACGCGGATTGCGTTACTGTCCGAGTTCCGTTTCTCTCCCGACCCGTATGCCACGCCCAGTATAACGACAGGTCAAACCTGTGGGTGCAGCCTTGCCAGCAGCGGTAAGTTAGAAACCCTGCAAAATAGGTAAGTTAAAGTTTTTATTTTTTTAAATTTTTTTCAGCGATTTGGTAGCTTAAGGGTCTTGTAAATGTTTTTGGAATGTTTTTTTACATTTTTTTTTTCCTTCCCAAGGCGCCTCTCGCAGCACAAATGACCCTGCACTAAAGTTGGCGAGGATCGCGTTTTGCACCGTGAATGCTTGTGCAACGCCTTCCTTACCGATGCCCAAAGGCTGAAAGTTCGGCCTAAAATCGATATTATGGCGAAAACGTTAATTTTCACGTATCGCTACCATTTTCGCCCAAAAACAACAAAAAACGAAAATCCGGCTCAGTGGTGCGTCAGTGGTTCCTCTGGAGAATACCGCGAACACAGAGGGGTAGCTGTGGGCTTAACCAAGAGGGGCTCAAGCCTGAGATGATGGCAGGACGGAAGGCGAAGCAGTAGTGATGGGTTAAGGTAGGGAGACGTTCAAATGCTGGAGGTAGTTCAGAGTAGAGCCACTAAGTTCATCCCCAGGGTCAGGTCTGAGTTAGGAGGAAATACTGGAGAAACTTGAGCTTTTCAATGAGTGGAGAAATGAAATGTGGCTTAACTGGGTGAGGGGAAGGACTCGAAACCTCAATATTTTAAATAAAGGAGATAGATGTAATGGGTTTGGGTACAGAGCGACACTTCGAGTGAGCTTTCTGATAGCATGGTGGAGACGATAAACCCTGGGCATACTTAAGCAATTAGATGCAGAAATGAGGGACTGTTGGGCCCTTCTAGTGGGGATGAATTAAGATGGACCAAGTGGTCTTTCTCATCCATAAGTATTTTAGTGTAACAGTTACTGTATTTCCCACAATGTCAAAAGTTAAAGTAGTGACAATTCAAGGACCATCGAGAATTTTATGCTCTTCAAGGAATGTTTTTCCAAGGGAAACTTTATTCTTCAATCTATTGTTTTTATTTCCTATTCAATGTGTATATATTTACTAAAATCAGGTTACTCCTTAAAGAAGGTTGCTCATGCCCTGTGTGAACACATTCTGTCACCCCTGTTTCTCACATTGGTTATTTCCCTCTTGGTTGCATTCTCCCACCATTGTATTATCCTTCGGTCGGTAAGAAAACTTGCCGTTGTCAGTCCTGCATCTACCTTTGTTTATGAGCAGTTTTCCTCCCTAGAATGCACTTAATAGACTTTTTCATTCTGCGTTGGTTATTAGTTTGGAAATCTATGTGAATTACAAAATGCCACTTCTTGTTACCGAAAGTCACGACTGATGTCTCCACACACAGTTTTGTTTTGTGGTTTGCATAATATTGAGGGGGGGCTGTAGAAGAATTGTCATTGCTACAGCACTGTCCCACAATGTTTCACGAGCTGCAGACTACTACTGTAGCTGTCACATTTGGTTACCTTTATTTTAAATTTCCGAGGAAAACATCAGTCAAAAACACAGTGGGAATGTGCTTTAGTAGAGCTGTCGCCTCACTTATCCGAGGCTCCTTTGGGGGATAAGCACAAAGAAAAGGCCAGACAGTGGTTCAGTCTGTTCTTAACCACACCACTCCTGCAGCAGTTAGTGTAGAAACATAGTTCAGGCTCATCTTCGACCTCTTCTCTGCATCTCCTTGGGGACTAGATATTTTTCTAAATAGCTAAATGAATAATGTGTTTGTTGCAAACCACTTTCAACATTAAGCCTTAGCAAACTTAAAAAAGTGACTTGATATTCACTTCTCCCTTGGGGTGTATTTACACTGCAGTTGTTGCATTCATGTGGAATGCTTTGCTAGGGCTTCAGTTTGGACCTTGACACCTGTTTTATGCTATATTGGCGTGAAGCCAAATACTTGTAATACAAACTCATCGTGGTTCACTTTGTGTTCTATTGTTTTGGAAAGTACCTTTCCTGCTAAGCTGATGGTTGGTGCCGCGGTTGAACTATAACCGTAGCTCAGATAAAAATAGTGGTGTCTTCATTAACTCAGCGCAGTTGCCAAGAAACATATTTTAGATGTTGTTTTCTGCTTTCATTGCATGCACTGGATTTCCTTCCATGAATTTGTTTAAAGCAACCATTTCCAGAAGCATTCCTAATGACAACAATCTATATGCAGATCCTTTATTTTTAAAATCCTTAGGAAAATATCATTAAAAGTAGGGACATACTGTTGAGAACGTCCATTGCAGAATGTAGAACCCACTCATGCATTCCTGTTTTTTTCTGACTCTTGATTCATTACACAACAAAATAATTGTGTTATATGATTTCAAATTAAGCTAACACCTGGGGCTTTTAATTTGATCATTCGAAGTTTACTTTTTGTGTTTGATGCATATTATTTGGTTAAATGTAAAAGTTGCCCTTTCTATATTATCCACTGCATGGAATGTGTGTGTTTGTACTGCATACAGGCATTTTAGCATAGCGTGCATGTTGTAACCCCCCTATAAATACTATTGTTGTGGCCACAATTGAAATATAAGTAGGGATTAGGAGTGGTGATTGCATGGAGCGCTTCTTGGGGAAGTTACAGGAGCACGGCCAACGATATTTTCGGCCATTAATTTTAATGGGCATAAACGCCCAGGTCGCAGACCCATGATTTCCCGAGCTCCCTTAGAGCACCACTCTCTGCTGCGAGTGCTAGATAGCAAGTCACACCTTGTATGTACGCTTTGGAGCATCCTACTTTCAAAAGGACATTAATGTCTGGGAGAAGGTTTGGAGACGTGTGTCCAGCGCATTTCCTGGACTAAAGCTGCAACATTGCATTTACCATGCAGCTGTCAGCAGCCCTGACTCTGGCAACAACCTGATTGACTACAGAAGAACCAAAACCGCCGCACCCCCCCCACTACCAAACAGGTGATTTCAGCTTCCCCCCCCCCCCCCCCAACCATTCCTTTCACCAGGTGATTTCAAACTTGTGACTTGTGGTGGAGGTGACTAGTTTGGAGGTGCTGTCGAAGAAGAGATGAAATTATTTTTTTTAATAAAAATCTGTGACTCTTCTCTTCATTCTCATGGGCTTGCAAGCTGTATCACTGTTTTGCTTAAAGATCTCACCATGCTCAGTACAGTATTGCTGCTTCTCCAGCGATGCTCCCCAGCTAAGTTATTGGCACCAGCCAGCAAAGGAATGCAAACTGCTGCCACAGTGGGATGTAAAATTTGAGGACCACATGTGCCATTTCTGAAAGGTTGACTAGATTGTCAGAAACCTGAAAATCTAGGATTGGTGCAGGAAATGCAAGAGAGAAACTTTATAGGATACAGAAGAGAGCAAGCAGAATGATTGAGGCAATGGTGGGATTGGATTCTGAGGAGTGATTGTATAAACTGGGCATGTTCTCACTGGAAGAGAGAAGTTTGAGAGCTGATATCGCTGTTTTTAGGATTCTAAAGGGACTAGATTGTCGACCCTGACAATCTGTCTCTCCGTGTCCAGAACAGTAGAACCAGAGGACACGGTCTGCTATTGAAGAGGACTAACTTCAATTCTAATCTGCAGAAACAGTATTTCAGTGAGTGAGTGCTCAATCTGTGGAACAGGCTCCCTAGGGAGAGGTTGGAAGCAGTTAGTGTTGATTCAAATGTAAATTAAATAGATTTATTTCAGGGAATAGCCTTGGGATCCAGTCTATGAGTAATTTGAGTCCTGATGTGGTGAGTGTAACAAGCTTGGGAGGAACAGGGGGCTTTGGACCCATGGTTACCAAAGTTAGCCCCGACAGGGATGATCCTCACCTCATGTCTGGGCCTGTTGCAGCCTCATTGATTAGTCAACGCTCCATTATCATAGGACCTTGGCCTATTTCCATCTGGCAGTTTCTATGAAAAACATAAAAATCTGAACAAAATGGAACAATAGTTTCTTGCACTAATTTGTACTTGAAATAACCACAATTTTATTTGTACCTTGTTGAAATTTCTAGAACAAACCTGCATGCATGGTTATAATATCCATAAATTGTAATGAATGGTTTATTACATAATAGCTCAAAGTTATAGTTCAGCAGTACATTAGTGAAGTGGCCCCAAACCACAGTTAAATATAGTCAGGAAGGGGAAGTGAGGAAGAGAGAAATTGTACTAGCTGTCCTGAGCAGGCATGGAATTTTTCTAATCAGTACTGCTACAGTATTTTGCACCTGTGTTTACTTAAATACTGTACGAGTCCAATGTACCTTTTAGACTGACACTACAGGTCCACTTGGTTTGAAATGGACCTTTTTAATCATTGCACCGAGGATACAATGCGCAGTACTAATCATTGGCAGTTATCTCTACTTCTAGTGGATTTACTTTTGCATAACGCAGCTCTTGGAAACAAGCCGCCTTGATATTAAACCGTGTAAAATAAACTTAATTTGCGATTTTAATTGACTTTAATGGGTCACTCTTAATGAAATACACTGGTACTTTAGAGCTTAAATGACTGTGCATGGCACTGACCCTGAGGGGTGTTTCTGTGTGGCAAGGCTTTGATATTATAGCCCACATTCTCTGACATCCACTGAACTCGACTTGCTGGTGGGGACATATGCAATCACCCTGAGATTGTACAGGGCTTCCATGTACTGTTAAAGACATTTGGTTATCTATTAACAATTAGATAAACTTGCCATAGTGGAATGGGACTGGCATATAGCATTGGCAGCATTTTAATATAAAGTTGCCAAATAGTTAAAAAGCATATGAGTATAGTTTCCAAGAGATGGAGATGGTTAAGCTGGTACGCAGAGTTTGTGATGGATATTAAACTTTGTTACATTCGAAGTACAAGTCTTCAGGTATAGCCACAACTATCCTGTTCGGATTTATTATAGGTCTGCAGTTTCTAGAAACAGTATAATAGGACACCATGGAGTCATTTCTGAGGAGAAATAGCAATGTGGTACAAAATAGCTAGCCGAAATATTTATAAAAGCGTGCCTCCAGTTTTATTCATCAGCTTGTTAAATTCACAAATGGGAGAACGGAACACTTGGAATTTATTTGCATCGCTCAAATAGGATTTTGCAAAACCTGTCTGCATGCATTACCCAAATCATTCAGTGCTGTAGAATATTTATCAAAATCCTTCCAGAAATAAATCATTACACGATATTTAAAATAGAGAAGTATAAAAGCTCATTTATTTTGAAAGTATTTTTATTTCCACACTTTTTTAATTCATACAAAAGTAGCCAAGAGGAGAATTCCAGTCAGTGGCTGAGGAAAAGGAAGGAGGGAGTCAGGGGGCATAATGCCATAAACATTACTGGCAGTGCAGGCAGCGATCTGCCATATTGCTTCTTAACATACTGCAGTCGAGAACTGTTCCAGAACATAACTCAGGTCTACGTATACTGCCAGCATAATTGCATAAAAACATGTACTTGTAGAACTTAAGGGGTCAGCAAGTAATTGAATGGATGTGCAGTTTCATTTCTGCATTTGTGAAGGCATCTCGGGTAGCACAATATCACTTTCACAGAACCAATTGGGAGACTATAAATCATTCTCTTTCACAGTGCACTGCTCCACAAACTGTAGCCTGGGGTAATGGAAAACTGTGGCCGTTGATTCTTTGAAAATGACCAATCTCCATAAAATCTTGCTAAATTTGTAAAATTCCCTATTTTCTCTATCTAAAAAATGAAAATGATTTGGAAATTAATGTTGTGGTTTTTAAAAATAATGTCCTTGATGACTCTGCAAACAGCAGCCTCAGTTAGTTGCCAAGAGATGGCATCCAATTCAAAATGCCTAGAAATAGCTTCCTTTCCTTCACTCTCCTCACTGTACTGAGAAAGGCCTTCGGTCTGGCCCATATAATGGATCAAATGCCCAAACTCTAAGTGAGGGTGGCAGAGTGGATGCAGCACTCCGTGACGGAGCAGGTTACAGAGATACATGACAAGTCAGCTTGGTCCAATCTCGCAACATTGATAAGCCTGGAAGGAGCTTGCCTGCTCTTGATTCGGTCAGGAAAAGAAACATGAAGCAAGAGAACCTGAAGAGGGGGAGGGAAAATATATCATCTGTGTGCTTACCCCCTGGTGACACTAGGTCAGCTTTGGCATGTACAGCTAGTTCTACCTCTCCCACCTCCCGCAAGGTCACCACTGCTTCCGTTCCATCAGACTACTGGTCTGATCCGGCCCTTGTTGAGCCTTAACTTCCTACAGCTGAATATCGGGAATACTGAAATCATGGTCTTCAGCCCCACCACAGCCACAGTCTTATCATTAACCTGATTGCATTAGGCAACCTTGGAGTCTTACTCTGCTCCGAGCTGTGATTCTATCCCTATATCCTCCACCATCACAAAGACCTCCTGCTTCCATCTCCGTAACATCGCCACCTCTGCCTTTTCCTCAACCATCCACCACTGGAACCTTCATCCATGCTTTTGTTACCTCCAGATTCAACTATTCCAACACTCGCCTGGCCAGCCTCCCATCCACCTCCCTCCACAAACTACAGTAAGTGTGAAACTCAGCAGCTTGTATGCTATCCTGCTCGCCCATCGCTCCAGTCTTCGCTGACCCACGGTCGCTCCCTATCCTCCCCAAATTAAAAATTCTTGCCCTTATGTTTGACTCCCTTCATTGTCTTGCACCTCCAATCTCCATAACCCATCCAGTCCTACACGCTCTGCCAAACACTTGATAACTCTGACCCTTGGCCTCGTGTGCATCCTATTCTCCTGTCGTCCCACTGGTGGCAGCTGTACTTTCAGTTGCCTCAGTCCCACTCTCACAAATTCCATCTCCCACTCCTTCTTTAAGGCCCTCCTTGAAACTTAACTCTCTGCCATGTCCTCTGATCATCTCTCATAACCATTCTCTCGGTGACCGTTTCTCACCTGTGTGAAGCGCCCTTGGCATTCATCATCATTGAAATGCCTCAAAATCGAGGCGGACTTGCTTCCACTCTAAAAGTGAGTTCTCAGGTGACTGAACAGTCCAATACGGGAATTACAGTCTCTGTCACAGGTGGAACAGACAGTGGTTGGAGGAAAGGGTGGGTGGGGAGTCTGGTTTGCCACACGCTCTTTCCACTGCCTGCACTTGATTTCTGAATGCTCTCGACGACGTGACTCGAGGTGCTCAGCGCCCTCCCGGATGTTCTTCCTCCACTTAGGGCGGTCTCTGGCCAGGGACTCCCAGGTGTCGGTAGGGATGTTGCACTTTATCAAGGAGGCTTTGAGGGTGTCCTTGAAATGTTTCCTCTGCCCACCTGGAGCTCACTTGCCGTGTAGGAGTTCCGAGTAGAGTGCTTGCTTTGGGAGTCTTGTGTCGGGCATGTGAACAATGTGGCCTGCCCAACGGAGCTGGTCAAGTGTGGTCAGTGCTTCAATGCATTATATAAATGCAAGTTGTTCATTGCTGGTTGGGAGGAATGGTATTATTTCCTGCTACAGGAAGTCAGAAAATTAGAAATTTATATTAACCCAGAAATATATATAAACCTATATCTATGTTAGCCAGAGGACATAAATTTAAGATAATTAGCATAAAAAAGAACAGGCGAGAAGAAATCTTTTTAGGCTGCGAGTTGTTGTGATCTGGCTTGCACTGCCTGAAATGGAGGTGGAAACAGATTTAATAACAACAGGGAATTGGATAAATACTTGAAGGAGTAAAATACGCAGGGCTCTGCAAAAGAGCAGGGGAGTGGGACTAATTGGATCACTCTTTCAAAGAGCCCGCACAGGTATCCTGTTCTGTATCATTCTATGATTTTATGATCCAAAGGCCAGTTGCTGAAGTGCACAGTAAAACAGTCTTGGTATCCACACAAATGCAGCAGGTTATTGGGCCTCTATTCTCACCTTTGCAAATGTTCTCATTGTACATACAGTAGTCCCGTTTTGTGTATTGTTCGTAAAACTGAACTCTTCCACATTACTATGGAGTGTTTAAAAAAAAATTTGACAAAAAAAATACGTTGAAAACCAGAATATTTCATTAATCCATTGCAGTCTCCTTCAAATTAAGTGGTGTTTACCCCCCGCCGCCTCCTGCCCAGTCCCCTATTCAAATTGCTGGAGGCCATCTTGGGGCAAATGCTCGATGCACGTGTATAACGTTCCTCTGCCTACAATTTTAACACAAGTGCAACCTGTTTGTTTTAAACATGTTTATACCTCCACCCATGAATAGAGGAATATGGTGCAAATTTATTGAGCATTCACCCTCTCATAGTGCTAAAAGCAATTTCTAGGCAGCAGTTCAATAGGCAGAGACGAGCCTATTTAAGTGCGATAATTCTTGCCTAAACGTACATAAGAATATAAGAATTAGAAGCAGGAGTAGGCCATTCAGCCCCTCGAGCCTGCTCCATCATTCAATGAGATCATGGCTGATCTTCTACCTCAACTCCACTTTCCTGCACTATCCCCATATTGCTTCATTCCCTTAATATCCAAAAATCTATCAATCTCGGTCTTGAATATACTCAAAGACTGAGCCTCCACAGCCCTCTGGGGTAGAAAATTCCAAAGCTTCACCACCCTCTGAGTGAAGACGTTTCTCCTTATCTCAACCCTAAATGGCCGACCCCTTATTCTGAGACTGTGACCCCTGGTTCTAGACTCCCCAGCCAGAGGAAACATCCTTCCTGCATCTACCCTGTCAATGCGACCACCTCTCATTCTTCTAAACACTAGAGAATATAGGCCTAGTCTACTCAATCTCTCCTCATGGGACAATCCCCCCCATCCCAGGAATCAGTATGGTGAACCTTCATTGCACTCTCTCAATGGTAAGTATATCCTTCCTTCGGTAAGGAGACCAAAACTGTACACAATACTCAAGGTGTGGTCTCACCAGGGCCCTACATAATTGCAGTAGACGTCTTTACTCTTATACTCATCCTCCTGTAATAAAGGCCAACATACCATTTGCTTTCTTAATTGCTTGTTGTACTTGCATATCAACTTTGTGTTTCGTGTGTAAGGAATCCATGTAAAACTATTGTCTTTGAACAAACCCACAAAGTTCTGTATTACTCTGGGAGTTCAGGAGAAAGTATGTGGTATATTGAATTGAACGGATAAAATATTAGGTGCAATTCTCCACAGTGAACTTTTGTTTTCAGAATTTTTCGAGACTTGTTTGGCAAGCAACATTCATCTAATAATGAGATTTAAAAAATTTAAGTCGAGCAAAGCATACATGTAATGTCTGTTTTAGCAGCTGCCCTATTATTCGAATTTTAGACGAGCGTGCTCCGTGTTTGAACATTTGTGCCTTGCGGTGTAATTTCAAAGCCTAGGTGTAATGAAGGAGAAATGTGAGCACGGTGAAACAATCTCAGCTGCAATAGATGTGAAAGACTGTCCTGTAATGTGCCCTCGTAGTCTTTACATGTATATAATACATGTGGGAACGAGTGACAATCGGCAATGGATGCAATACAGTTTTATTTTTGTGAAGAGTAATAGGCACATGTTGTATATTAGTATGATATTAATGATGAGGTATATCTATATAATCATTAACTGTTGGAAACCAAGAATAGCTCCATAATTAGTCCTAATAATGGCACAGCATTGTTCAGTGAACCTTTATAATTAATAGTTCTTCCCATGTTTTGTAGCATTTAATGTATTTCATAATCATTTCTCATTTCTTTACAACAGCCACTGTGGAATGCTACAATCCAAGAACCAATGAGTGGAACTATGTGGCAAAAATGAATGAACCTCACTACGGACATGCTGGAACTGTTTATGGCGGTTTCATGTACATTTCAGGTAATTCCTTGTTCAGTGGCAGCTGGAGCTGTGTTCCAGTAAATTCATCTAAAAAACTATTGTAGCAAAACATCATAAATGCTTTTGAGTCTCCACAAGTAAGTCATTGAATGCAAGCTTCTGATGTAACGTATCCTCAGCATTGTGACAAGTTACATTTCTGGGTTCTTGCACTAGATACCTAACTTTTGGGTGCTGCGATTTGTGATTGCTCCTGTAAACGGACCTTGCATTCCCTACGTACAGAAGGCATCCATATCTGGCCAATGTCTCAGTAAATGTAGTGATATCCCAGGATAGAATAGCCTTGCCATTGTACTCTGGCTTATTGAAGTATATCACATGCCCTGCATGGCTTCCTTGTCTTTGGTCGGGGAATTGCGTGTACACTCCATCAGAAGCAGGCTATATAAAGCAATAGCCAAATTTATTTAACACTAAACACGTAAATGAACAAAAGAAACTATTTACAGTAGTTACAGTTCTCATCTAAATAGAAAGAAAGATTTGGATTTATATAGCGCCTTTCACGACCACCGGACGTCTCAAAGTGCTTTACAGCCAATGCAGTACTTTTGGAGTGTATTCACTGTTGTAATGTGGGAAACGCGGCAGCCAATTTGTGCACAGCAAGCTCCCACAAACAGCAATGTGATAATGACCAGATAATTAGTTTTTTTGGTATGTTGATTGAGGGATAAATATTGGCCAGGACACCAGGGATAACTCCCCTGCTCTTCTTCGAAATAGTGCCATGGGATCTTTTACATCCACTTGAGAGAGCAGAAGGGGCCTCGGTTTAACGCCTCATCCGAAAGACAGCACCTCCGACAGTGCAGCACTCCCTCAGCACTGCACTGGAGTGTCAGCCTAGATTTTTTTTTGTGCTCAGGTTCCTGGAGTGGGACTTGAACCCACAACCTTCTGACTCAGGCGAGAGTACCCATTGAGCCATAGCTGACACTGGAAATATTGAAACAACACAGATGCTTTTCCTGTGCTACCTCCCAACATAGCATTAATCTTTGATACCTGGTTGCACATCCTTGCGTGGTACAACTGACCTAGTGCAAGACTCAGATTGACTGTTGAGCTGAGCCCACACAGTCTGCTATAGGCATAATCATCTTTAACTGTGCCCTTCTCATACCTGATTCAGTTTTCACCTCGGGCACAGGTGTCAATCAAAAACACTGCCACACGAGATCCTGCAGGATTATCCCACTCCACCTTGCATGGCCTACAATGGCTGGCACAAAAAGTTTCCAAAAACAGCAATGAGATAAATGACCAGATAATCTGCTTTGATGATTTTCCTTGAGGGATAAGTATTGCCCAGGGCACCCATGAGTATTCAATTGAAATTAATATATTAAACTCACCTTTATTCAACAGGAACCAGGCCTCAGATGCAAACTAATGCATTTGGCCAACCCCAGTGCCTTGGCCAATATTCATCCCTAAACCAACATCATTAAAACAAATTATCTGCTCATTATTTAATTGCTGTATGTGGGAGCTTGCTGTGTGCAAATTGACTACCACGGTTTCTACATATAAAGTGCTTTGGGATGTCCTGAGGTTGTGAATCGCTATATAAATCCAAGCCATTTTTCTTTTCTAAAAGGACACAACACATAAACACAGCCGCACCTTACTAGCAGACAGCTTTCCTCAAGGCGGTCCCTTTATATCTAATAAGAAAGACCTATTAAGATGTACATACACCCCCTCATTACTTAAGGACACAGTGTGTGTGTTACGTGGAATAAAACACTCTGTATAACACAGCACATTCTCCCATTGCCATGAGCAATTCCAACCATTAATTTCTTTAAAAAAGTGTGTTAGAACATGAGTGATTAGAAAATCTATCTGTTAGCTCTAAAACATGGCGGCCACCAGCCTTGCTAGTTTCCCTCCTCCAACGACCAGTTGATACCATGTGCATTAGGTTTTCCCTTTCCTAACCTTGGCTGAAGTATTTTTGAACCGTGCTAACACATGCGCAACGTGACTGATGTGTTCTGAAGGCGAGGTGCTGCGAGGTCAGAGGCCGTAGCCTTTCTGGGGTCAAGTTTTTGAAGCATTTAACTCTCTTATCCCTGACTCTGGTTTGGCTGTGACACTTTGACATCTAATCTTGGATTTCAGATGTGCTTCCAGTGAGAAGGCAGAAATTCTGGTAAGCATAATCTACAGGTATGCCATACATGATTCACTTCTTTCAAGCAGAGGTAGAATTGGGCTTTGGCCTGATGTTAGGAACTCAATTGACTATTTTACACCTGTCCTTGGAGCTTGTTTGACATACAGGTGGATTAGAGCTGATCCCAGATTATCATTCACACCCTCTGATGATGGGTTCATTTCGCACTGTGATATTAGTGTGGAGGAAGATAATCCTTCTCCTTTCAGTTTCTTGATCTTTCCTATCTACCAAGGCACTTCTACTTTTTACAGAAACAGGAGTAGGCTATTAATTCCCTTTCATTTAACAGTAGGCTATTAAATGGCTCCGCTATTCAATTAGATCATGGTTGATCTGTACCTCAACTCCATTTACTCAACTTAGTCCCATATCCCTTAATACCCTTAGCTTGCAAAAATCTAGCGATCTCTGAAAGACCCAATTGTCCTGCAGCATCCCAAGCCTTTTGGAGAGGAGAATTTCAGATTCCTACTACCATTGATATGAAAATGTGCTTCCTGATTTTACTCCTGAATGACCTGGCTCTAATTTTAAGATTATGTCCCCTTGTTAATTGCCCCACCAGAGGAATTAGTGTCTCTGTATTTATCCTAATGAATCCTATTTAGCAAATACTGCAATATTCATTAAACCAGGGCTGTGCACCAGTGTCACCATGTAACTGCTTGAATAAGACATGGCGTTTTGAAGCCCTGAGTATGAGCAGCTCAGCCTGAGCCCACATGAAGCCTTGATCTTTGGTGATCGAGAACCCAGTTCAAGATGGCAACTTCCTGCTCGAGACTATGCCATTTAGCTATCTCATATTGTCGGGCCTGGTGCGCGTATTCCTTTGAAAACACTAATGAAAGGCCACTTGCATGCTGTAGAAGTGGTGTTTAAAGCTGCCAACCACTATGTTACTAAGTGCTTTTAGCTGACGGGAAAGTGATTAATTCTAGAACTAAGCAGACATTACCTCTAATTGGAGAGCAAAACAGCTAAGCGATGCCACAGTCGTGTTTTACTTACTTTTTTTTTCTTGAGTCAAACCTCACCGTGACGGCCTCCAATCAGGAGGATGGCGCATGCTGGAGTCGGTGCTCTAGTTCTGTCTACTTTTTATCTGGTAGCCCCAGCAGTATAGAATGCAGTGCCATGTTTTAAACAGCTCTTACACTGGTGCTTGTTTAGTTTAAATTGCAGGAGATCAGTGTCCATGTTCTGGGCTCTTTGCAATCCAAACCATACAAGTGCCTTGTAAAAGCACCTTTATAGGTGTTGAGTTGGACTTTTTCCTGCATTACAACAGAGACTACATTTTTAAAAAGTACTTCATTGGCTGTAAAGCACTTTGGGATGTCCTGAGGCCGTGAAAGATGCCATCCAAATTCAAGTCTTTATTTTTGACCAGCTTGTAGTTCAGGTACGCTGGCTGGGTTTGGGTCATTTAGTATCTCAAAGAGGGGTTTGATTCAGCAGACAAGCAATGAATCCAATGTTCTTTTCTGATAACTGGCACTTTTAGCTCGGATGCACTGTTTGTGCTACAGGGTATGGTGACCTGGTAAACTGTCTTGCAAAAATAGTATTTCCATCGGTTGGGGATCTGAGTGGTGATGTGTGATGATACTGTGTTTTCTACTGGAGCTTTTTTTTCAATGAAGAACAAACACAGACTGGGCTTTCATTTTAAAAGCTTCCATGACACCAGATAACATTTGCAATTTGGAAGGACGAATGAGGAGAGAGGCAATATAAAGTTTAAAAACTACAATTTTGAAGGGGGTGCAGGGAACAAAGAGACTTGTGGGGTGGGGGAAATGCAGGTATGTGTACAAGCCTTTGAAGGTGAGAAGGCTCTTAAAAAAGCACGTGGCTTTATTAATAGAGGCATAGAGCTCAAAAGCAAGGAAGTTCAGTTAAACCTTTATAAAACACTGGTTAGGTCCCAGCTGGAGTATTGTGTTCAATTTTGGGCTCCACACTTTAGGAAGGATGTCAAGGCCTTGAAGAGGGTGCAGTGGAGATGTACTGGAATGGTACCAGGGATGAGGGACTTGGGTTACGTGTATAGACTGGAGAAACTGGGGTTTCTATTGTTCGAGCAGTTCCTCCTTATTTACTCTTATCAAAACCATTCAATTATGAATGGTTTTGATAAGAGTAAATAAGGAGGAATTGTTTCCACTGGGGGAGGGTCGGTAACCAGAGGACACAGATTTAAGGTAATTGGTAAATTAACCAGAGAGGAGATGAGACATTTTTTTGCACAGAGTTATGATCTGGAAGGCGCTGCCTGAAAGGGTGATGGAAGCAGATTCAATAGTAGCTTTCAAATGTAATTGGATAAATATTTGAAAGGGTAATTTTTGTAGGGCTATGGGGAAAGAGCAGGGGAGTGGGACAAATTGTAGAGCTGTTTCAAAGAGCCCGTGCAGAGGCACGATGGGCTGAATGGCCTCCTTCCATGCTGTATCAATCTGATTTGCTGCCCCACATATGAACACTACAAGCTAATATACGGTAGATTTTAAGCAAGTTGTTACTGTAAGAACACCAGATGATTGAACCTCCCTCTTCCCCCTCCCAGCACCACAATGTGAGAGCAGCTTCTAAAGCCTAATCACTTCGAATTCATGCTAGCAACATTACTTGCACTTAGTATTGGATTATTTTCTCTGTCCTGATCAGCGTCTATGCAATTGCTGTTAGTTTCAAAACTCTTTGTTGTGCAGTTCAGGTTCCAGCCGGGTAGAACTGTTTACATGGTTATACTCCTGCCTGGCAGGGACTTTAACTGTCCTATTTAGGAGAGAGCTCTGTGCATGCCTGGACACACACATACTCGGGACGCTCTTCCAAAAGTTAGAAATTCAAATGTTTGGAGAGTAGGGAGGACAGAACCTCCTGAAGTCTGTTACATCCTTCTTGGTGTTTGTCAAAACTCCTTCTTTTGTGTTTTTAGCAAATTTCAAGATTGTGCTTGCTATGTCCAAGTCCAAATTGTGTATATAAAAAGGAACAAAAGTGACCCCGCACTGACCCCTGGGATTCATTACTTCCAACCCATACCCATCTGAGCAGCACCCATTCACCCTACCCTTTAGTTTCCTGTATATCATACGTCCAAATTTATATAACCAGCATCTTGAGACGATTTATCAAATGCTGTCAGAAAATCCATATACAAAATCTCTACTGCATTCTTTTTATCTATCCAGTCACTTCTTCACAAAAATCTATTAAGTTTGTCAAGCACAACTTCCCTTCAATAAAGTTGCACTGGCTATCCTGGATTAATCCATGCATTCCTAAATGCTTTCTAACTTTATCTCAAACTATGGACTCTAAGGCCTCGATATTAATTCCCAACAACGGGGAGGGGGGGCGGGGGATTTAAATTGTCAAATGCGCGAAGTGAGTTTATCCTGCCGCGCAAATGTGTCTAATGAGTTTCCCGCCCTAGAGAGGTGGGGCATACAACATATTTAAATTGGGTTCCAAAACAGTGCAATTAAAATGAACTGCTACCGTGCGGTCAGGAAGTGCAGCAGTGAAAGGGAGGTGGGAGCTGGTGGCTCCACCATGTAAGTGCCTTTTCCAGCACTCCGTGGACCGGGAGATGCAGGAGTGCTACTCCACCCCTCAAGGAATCCTTAGGCCTCCCCTCTGCCAATCGTGGCCTCTCTCTCCCCACCTCCCGATTGGCAACCATCCTCCTACCTTTCCCGCAACATGCCGTGATGCCCTACCTTCTCCCCCATGTTCTATCCCCACTCCTCCCTCATAGGCTGCAATGACCTACCCCTCCTCTCCCCCACCCCCCCCATGCCGTGATATCCCACCTGCCCCCCCCATGCTGTGATATCCTACCTGCCCCTCCCCCATGAAGTGATGTCCTACTTGCCCCTCTAGATCAAATAAGGAGTCAAGAAACTAAACTGTAAACTATGTTACTGAAATACAAATTAATTAAATAGATCAAAGTCATATAGGGATGGCAGTGCAGGTGGTGTGCCACAGCTGCAGCATGTGGGAGTTTGTGGAGAGCATTACGCTCCCGGACAACCACGTTTGCAGTAAGTGCCTGCATCTTGAGGAATTTCAGCTGAGAGTTATTGAGCTGGAGTCTGAGGTGCAAACATTGTGGGGCATCAGAGTGGTCAGGGACAGGGGAGTGTGACTGCAACTCCGGCAGGTAAGGGACCCCAGATGCGGTACTGGAAGAACCTCAGTATTTGTCCTTAACCAACAGGTATGAGGTTCTTGCTGCCTGTGTGGATGAGGAAAAAGCCTGCAGCATAGATGAGTAAGCCGACCATAGTACAGAAGGTTATTCAAGTGGGGGGAGTGAAGGGGACATTGTTGTGGTAGGGGACAGTATAGTCAGGGAGGGATAGATACTGTTCTCTGCAGCCGTGATTGGGAATTCCGAAGGTTGTGTTGCCTGTCAGGGTTAACGACAACACCGTGTATTTATATAGCGCCTTTAACGTAGTGAAACGTCCCAAGGTGCTTCACAGGAGTATTATGCGATAAAAATTTGACGCATAAGTAGAAATCAGCACAGGTGACCAAAAGCTTGGTCAAAGAGGTATGTTTTAAGCAGTGTCTTGAAGGAGGAAGGTGAGGCGGAGAGGTTTAGGCAGGGAGTTCCAGCGCTTGGGACCTGGGCAACAGAAGACACGACCACCAATGGTTGAGCCAATAAATTCCCTGGACCTGATGGCTTACATCTTAGTGTTTTGAAAGAGGTGGCTGTGGAGATAGTGGATGCATTGGTTGTCATCTTCTAAAAGTTCATAGATTCTAGAACAGCTCCCACAGATTGGAAGGTAGCAAATGTAACCTCACTATTTAAAAAAGGAAGGAGAGAGAAAATGAGGAACTACAGACCAGTTAGCCTGACATCAGCAGTAGGATAAATCTCAAATCTATTATTAAAGACGTAGTAACAGGGCACTTACAAAATAGTAGGATTGGGTAAAGTCAACTCGGATTTATGAAAGAAAAATCATGCTGTTGAATCTGTTAGTTTTTTGAGGTTGTAACGAGCAGAGTAGATAAAGAGGGAACCAGTGGATATGGTGTATTTGGATTTTCAGAAGGCATTCGATAAGATGCCACACAAGAGGTTATTAAACAAAATTAGGGCTCATGGAATTGGGGATAATATGCTAGCATGGATTGAGGATTGGTTAACGTACAGAACACAGAGTAGGAATAAACGGGTCATTTTCGGATTGGCAGGCTGTAACCAGTGGGGCGCCGCAAGGATCAATGCTTGGGCCACAGCTATTCACAATCTTTATCAATGATTTAGATGAGGGGACCAAATGTAATATATCCAAGTTTATTGCTGATGCAAAGCTAGGTGGGAATGTAAGGTGTGAGGAGGATGCAAAGAGGCTTCAAAGGGAGTGAGTGAGTGGCTAAGTGAGTGGGCAAGAACATGGCAAATAGAATATAATGTGGAGAAATGTGAAGTTATCCACTTTGATAGGAAAAATAGAAAAGCAGAGTATTTTTTAAATGGTGAGGCATTGGGAAATGTTGGTGTTCAGAGGGACCTGGGTGTCCTTGTCCACAAATCACTGAAAGTTAACATGCAGGTACAGCAAGCAATTAAGAAAGCAAATCGTATGTTGGCCTTTATTACAAGAGGATTTGAGTATAAGAGTAAAGACATCTTACTGCAATTATATAGGGCCCTGGTGAGACCTCACCTGGAGTAATGTGCACAGTTTTAGTCTCCTTACCCAAAGACGGAAATGCTTGCCCTAGAGGGAGTGGAACGAAGGTTCACCAGACTGATTCCTGGGATGGAGGATTGTCCTCTGAGGAGAGATTGAGTAGACTAGGCCTATATTCTTTAGAGTTTAGAAGAATGAGAGGGCATCTCATTGAAACATACAAAATTCTTACAGGCTTGACAGGGTAGATGCAGGGAGGATGTTTCCCCTGGCTGGGGAGTCTAGAACCAGGGGTCACAGTCTCAGAATAAGGGGTCGGTCATTTAGGTCTGGGGCGTAGAGAAACTTCTTCACTCAGAGGATGGTGAATCTTTGGAATTCTCTACCACAGAGGGCTGTGGATGCTCAGTCGTTGAGTATATCCAAGACAGAGAGCGATAGATTTTTGAATATTAAGGGAATCAAGGGATATGGGGATAGTGCAGGAAAGTGGAGTTGAGGTAGAAGATCGACCATGATCTTATTGAATGGCGGAGCAGGCTCGAGGGGCCGAATAGTCCACTCCTGCTCCTATTCCCTAAATGCTTATGTTGTCTCCTTCCCATGCCGTGATGTCCTACTCCCTCGCCCCTCCCCGCCCCCTACACCGTGATGTCCTACCTCCTCCTCCTCACGCCGTGATGTCCTACCCCCTCGCAACCCCCCCCCCCCCCCCCCGCCCCAAATTATCCTATCTTACCTCCCCCTCCACGGCCACAATGCCCTATTCCCCCCCCCCCGGCCACAATGCCCTATTCCCCCCCACTCGTGGTGTCCTGCCTTCCCCGCCCCCACTCAGTAATGTTCTACCTTTCCGTTCCTGCTTGCCTATCCCGGTGTCCTGCCCAATAATTAGTCCTCAACCAACATTTCCAAAACCCATTATTTATTATCACACTTTTGTTTGTGGGAGCTTGCTGTGCACAAATTGGCTGCCGCGTTATCTACATTACAACAGTGACTACACTTCAAAAGTACTTCAGTGGCTGTAAAGTGCTTTGGGATGTCCGGTGATCGTAAAAGGCGCTATATAAATGCAATTCTTTTTCTTCTCTCATTTTCCTTTTTTTTTCCTTTCTTTTTTTTCCCCACTTAGATCACATACATTATATTTATTCTAGTCTGTATTTGGATAGCTAAATTCACCCAATATTATTGTTCCAGCATGTCTCTCTGAACTGCCAACAAATATCCACCTCGAGTTCATCTCCACTTTTTGGTGGCCTGTAATTCACAGTGAGAATTGTATTATTTTCATTCTGATGGATGAAGATGTATTCCTGTGAATAGAATCCTTTACAAATACTTCCACGCACACTCCACTTTTCATCTCCCTATCTTTCCTGAAAATGTCATAGCCAGGAGTATTAGGTTCTCAGTTGCATCCTGAAGTAAGCCACAGCTCTGTTATAGCTGTATTATATTCCTCAGTAAACATTACAGTTTCTATCCCCAGTGTTCATATTTCAAATGGATTAATGCCTGTGCTAAAGGAAAGGAGTGAGGAATTTTAGAGGAACATGCTGGTACGCAAGTATCGTGCAGCGTAATTTCAGGGTCAGGATGTTTGAGGCTGAATCCCACTGTCTGCAACCTTGGTGTCCTATTTGACCCTGAAATGAGCAATTGACTATACATCCGCGACATAATTAAGACCACCTATTTCCACCTCCATAACATCACCCGTCTCCACCCCGGCTTCAGCTTTTCTGCTGCAGAAACCCTAACCCGTGCCATTGTTACCTCTAGACTTGACTATTCCAACGCACTCCTGGCTGGTCTCCCAAGTTCTACCCTAAGTAAACTTTAGATCATCCAAAGCAAGGCTGCCCGTGTCCTAACTCACACCAAGTTCCGTTCGCTCATCACCCCTGTGCTCGCTGACCTATATTGGCTCCTGGTTAAGTAACACCTCTATCAAAATTCCCAGCCTTGTTTTCACTCTACATTCCCCACTCTATCTCTGTAATCTCCTCCAGCCTCACAACCCCCGCCTCTTTTCCCGCCCCCCCCCCCCCCCCCCCGAAATATCTGCGCTTCTCTAATTCTTCCCTCTAGATCATCCCTGATTATAATCGCTCAACCATTGGTGACTGTGCCTTCAGTTGCCTAGGCCCCAAGCTCTGGAATTCTCTCCCTAAACCTCATCGCCTCTCTACCCCTCTTTCCTCCTTTAAGACGCTCCTTAAAACGTATCTCTTTTACAAAACTTTTGGTCATCTGTCCTAATTTCTCCATGTGGCTGAGTGTCAAATTCTTGTCTTATAACACTCCTGTGAAGCACCTTGGTATGTTTTACATTAAAGGTGCTATATAAATACAAGTTGTTTGTAAATTGACCCCTCAGATCAAAAGGAATTATGGTGGTTAGAAGGGCTAAATTGTGAGGACAGATTGCATAGACTAGGTTATAGTCCCTAGAATATAGAAGATTACGGTTTGATCTAATTGAGGTGTTTATGATGATTAAAGGATTTGATAGGGTACATAAAGAGACACACTTCCTCCTGGTGGGGGAGTCCAGAACAAGGGGCATAACCTAGATTTTGAGCTGAGCCTTCAGGGGTGAAGTCAGGAAGTAGTATTCACATGAAGGGTAATGGAGATCTGCAACACACTCAGCACAAAGCTGTTGAGGCTGAGGGGTCATTTCAAAATTTCAAAACGGAGAGTGATAGGTTTTTGTTCGGCAAGGGTATTAAGGGTTATGGGACCAAAGTGGGTTGATGGAGTTAAGATACAGATCAGCATTGATCTAATTGAATAATATAAGAATTAGAAGCAGAAGTAGGCCATTCGGCCCCTTGAGCCTGCTCTGCCATTCAGAGTAAGATCATGGCTGATCTTCTACCTCAACTCCACTTTCCTGCACTATCCCCATATCCCTTGATTCCTTAATATTCACAAATCTATCGCTCTCTGTCTTGAATATACTCAATGACTGAGCCTCCACAGCCCTCTGGGATAGAGAATTCCAAAGATTCACCACCCTCTGAGTGAAGAAGTTTCTCCTCATCTCAGTCCTAAATGGCAGACCCCTTATTCTGAGACTGTGACCCCTGGTTCTAGACTCATCAGCCAGGGGAAACATCCTCCCTGCATCTACCCTGTCAAGCCCTGTAAGAATTTTATATGTTTCAATAGGCCAAGTCTATTGTCCTCAATCTGTCCTCATAGAACAATCCCCCCACTCCAGGAAACAGTCTGCTGAACCTTCATTATACTCCCTCTGTGGCAAGTATATCTTTCCTTAGGTAAGGAGACCAAAACTGTACACAACACGCCAGTTGTGGTCTCACCAGGGCCCTATAATATTTGCAGTTAGACATCTTTACTCTTGTATTCAAATCCTCTTGTAATAAAGGCCAACATACGATTTGCTTTCGTAATTGCTTGCTGTACCTGCGTGTTAACTTTCAATGATTTGTGTACAAGGACACCCAGGTCCCTCTGAACACCAACATTTCCCAATCTCTCACATATTTAAAAAATACTTGTTTTTTCTAGTTTTCCTACCAAAGTGGATAACTTCACATTTCTCTACATTATGTTACATTTGCCATGTTCTTGCCCACTCACTTAGCCTGTCTATATCCCCTTGCAGTCTCTTTGCATCCTCCTCACAACTTACATTCCCACCTAGCTCAGTATCATCAGTAAACTTGGATATATTACATTTGTTCCCCTCAAAAATCATTGATATAGATTGTGAATAGCTGAGGCCTACACACCGATCCTTGTGGTACCCCACTAGTTACAGTCAGTCAACCTGAAAATTAACTTTATTCCTACTCTGTGTATTCTGTCCATTAACCAATCCTCAATCCATACCGAGTATATTACCTGCATTCCCATGAGCCCTAATTTTGTTTAATAACCTCTTGTGTGGCGCCTTATCGAATGCCTTCTGAAAATCAAAATACACCATATCCACTGGTTCTCTCTTACCTATTCTGCAGATTACAACCTCAAAAACGTATTTGTCAAGCATGATTTCCCTTTCATAAATCCGTGTTGCCTCCACCCAGTCCTACTATCAATGGTCTCGTCCTGTTCATATAGGGTGTATTCTTAAATGGATGCAGACATTCTACTCTTAATGGTAAAAGAACTTAGCTCATTCCCACTTTTATTTTCCTGGAGAAAATAAACTTTACAAAAGAAACTTGTCCTAACTGTTCTGGATTTGTTCTTGCTCCGCAGGAGGGATTACCCATGATACCTTCCAAAAAGAACTCATGTGCTTTGACCCCGACACAGACAAATGGACACAGAAAGCTCCAATGACCACTGTTCGTGGCCTGCATTGCATGTGCACCGTTGGAGACAGGCTTTACGTCATCGGAGGGAACCACTTCAGAGGAACCAGCGATTATGATGATGTCTTGAGCTGTGAGTTCTACACACCTGCCCTGGACCACTGGACCCCAATTGCAGCCATGTTGCGCGGGCAGAGTGATGTAGGCGTGGCAGTCTTTGAAAACAAGATCTACGTGGTGGGAGGGTATTCCTGGAATAACCGCTGCATGGTGGAGATAGTTCAGAAGTACGACCCAGAGAAAGACGAATGGCAGAAGGTCTTTGATCTCCCCGAGTCACTGGGAGGAATCCGAGCGTGCACTCTTACAGTATTTCCACCAGACGAAAATAATGGGTCACCGTCCCGAGAATCGCCTCTCTCGGCACCTTAGAAAAAGAACACAACCGCTCTAACTTCAGCTCTTACAAAGAACTCATTTGCACAGCATCATAATTAATATCAAAGATTTTCTGCCTATTTTGCTCGGTAGTAACTATTGTAAGCAGTGACACGAGTATAATTACAGAAACAGTGAATTGAGTGATTTGTGCAGTACTGTTGACATCGGTTGTCTGCCTGTTACAAGAGAGACATAATAATATATATATGTCCAGCATTGAACTAACTCCCTGTCTGAAAAAGTTTAGTGATTTTACTGTTATACAGTGTGATTTTTTTTTTTGGACAGTGCAATGCTGAGGCTCTCCCACTGTTGATTTATTTAAAGCAGTCCATTAACTAACCTATGGGTGCACCTTCATTACCATGGGCTTCACGATTTCAAAAATAGTTTAATACAGTCTTTTTAGATGTGGGAAGACAGCCTGTCACATAGCTGTTTGCCATTACACTGTTGACCCAAGTTAATCGGTTGCCCCACCTATTTGAAATTACAAGACAGGCCTCATCTTTTGATATCTTCAGTTAAACGCAGCGCTGATGGTTTGGATTCCAGTACGCAGTATTTGTGCTACCATCATTTCACTTTTGCTGAATTCGAAGAGCTGACCAGTTTGATTTTAACCCTAGTCAGCTCTAGCCTTCTCCTTTGTTTGGTGTACAGGTCACGGCTGTGCTGCATCTCTCCTCTGTACATCTTGGTTGATGAGGTGATTTAGAATACAGTGCGGCGACACTTGGAGCTGCACCTCAGTGAACCATGATGGTCAACATGTTTTGTTCAATAAAAGTTTAACTGAAATCACCAGACCTACATACTTCCTAACTTGCATCCTTCCCAAAACATGCTTGACGCAAGTTACAACATCTACTTATTTTTATATGTTTGCTGTTTTTGCCTTTAAGCTGATGATTAATGGAATTAAACTTCACAAATTTGTTTTTGAAGGAATAACCTGACTGATAGTAAAAACAGAAAATTCTGGAAATAACACAGCAAGACACTGTCAGTATTTATAAAGGATCATTTTGGATGTCCCGGAGGGGTCAAGGACAGAATCTATTCGGTTAAAGTTAAGAAATAATCATAGGCAGTCCCTCAAAATCGAGGGAGACTTGCTTCCACTCTAAAAGTGAGTCCTCAGGCGACTGAACAGTCCAATATGGTAATTACAGTCTCTGTCACAGATGGGACAGACAGTGGTTGAAAGAAAGGGTGGGTGGGGAGTTTGCCGCACGCTCCTTCCGCTGCCTGCGCTTGCTTTTTGCGTGCTCTTGGCGACGAGACTCGAGGTGCTCAGCGCCCTCCCGGGTGCTATTCCTCCACTTAGGGCGGTCTTTGGCCAGACATTCCCAGGTGTCATTGAGGATGTTGCACTTTATCAAGGAAGCTTTGAGGGTGTCCTTGAAACATTTCTTCTGCCAACCTGGGGATCGCTTGCCGTGTAGGAGTTCAGAGTAGAGCGATTGCTTTGGGAATCTCATGTCGGGCAACGGAGCTGGTTAAGTGTGTTCATTTGCTGGGAATGTTGGCCTGATCGAGAACACCGACGCTGGTACGTCTATCCTCCCAGGGGATTTGCAGGATTTTGCGGAGACAGCATTGGTATTTCTCCAGCGATTTGAGGTGTCCACTGTATATGATCCATGTCTCTGAGCCATATAGGAGGGTGGGTATTACTACAGCCCTGTAGGCTATAAGCTTGGTGCCAGATTTGAGGGCCTGGTCTTCGGGTGACCGAAGGCTGCGCTGACGCACTGGAGGCGGTGTTGGACCTCGCTGTCGATGTCTGCCCTTGCTGATAATTGGCTTCTGAGTTGTGGAAAGTGGTCCACTTTGTCCAAGGCCGCGCCGTGGATTTTGATGACCGGTGGGAAGTGCTGTGTGGCGGGGTCAGGTTTGTGGAGGACCTTTGTCTTACGAGTGTTTAGTGTAAGGCTCATGCCTCAGTGAAGATGTTGGCGATGGCTTGGATTCAGCCTCTGTGCGCAGGCGCAAGTGTCGTCCGCGTACTGTAGTTCGATGACAGAGGATGGGGCGGTCTTGGATCTAGCCTGGAGGCGACGAAAGTTGAACAGATTCACACTGGTTCTATAGTTTAGTTCTACTCCAGCAGGGAGCTTGTTGAGCGTGAAATGGAGCATTGCAGCGAGGAAGATCGAGAAGAGGGTTAGTGCGATGATACAGCCCTGCTTGACCCCGGTCCGGACGTGGATTGGGTCTGTGGTGTATCCGTTGGTCAGGACCATGGCTTGCATGTCGTCGTGGAGCAGGCGGAGGATGGCGACAAACTTTTGGAGGGCAGCCGAAACGGAGGAGGACGCTCCATAGTGCCTCACGGTTAACAGTGTCAAAGGCCTTTGAGGTCAAAGAAGACCATGTACAAGGGTTGGTGTTGTTCCCTGCATTTCTCTTGCAGTTGTCGCGCGGTGAAGATCATGTCCGTTGTACCCCTTTGTGGACGGAATCCGCATTGTGATTCTGGGAGAAGCTCTTCAGCCACGCAGAGAAGACGGTTGAGGAGGAGTCTAGCGCTGACTTTCCCAATGGCTGACAACAGGGAGATTCCTCTGTAGTTGCCGCAGTCGGACTTGTCCCCTTTTTAAAAAATGGTTATGATTACGGCATCTCTGAGATCTCCCGGCATGCTCTCCTCCTTCCAGATAAGAGAGATGAGGTCATGCATTCACGTCAATAGTGCCCCTCCGCCATACGTTATTGCCTAAATGGAGATTCCATCTGCTCCTGATGCCTTGTTCTTGAGCTGACGGGTGGCCTTTTCTACCTCATGCAGGGCTGGGGTTTTGCTGAGGTGAAGGGTAGCATGCTGCGGGATGGAGTCGAGGACACTCGTGTCAAAGGCAGATTAAGGAGATCTTCGAAGTGCTCCTTCCAGTGAGCTCTGACTGTCTTGGTGTCCTTGATGAGGGTCTCCCCATTCTTGGCCATCAGTGTGGTGGGGCCTTGCTTGGGCCGTAGGTGGACTTAACTGTAGTGAAAAATCCTCACACATCATGTCTGTTGGCCAGCTGCTGAATCTCCTGTGCTTTCTCCACCCATCATCTGTTCTTTAGGTCGTGGGTTTTTTGTTGGACCTCGGCCTTCAGCCGTCTGTAGAGCTGCTTTGCTGCTCTCGAGTTGGGTTGTTGCTTTAGGTTCAGAAATGCCCTGCGCTTGCAGTTTATTAGCTCCCGGATCTCCTGGTCATTCTCATCAAACTAGTCCTGGTGTTTCCTGGTTGAGTGACCGAGCGTCTCTTCGCAGGCACTGGTTATGGTGGTCTGGAGGGTAGACCAAGCACTGTGGGCACTCTGCATCTAGGGGTCATTGAGGATTGGCAGTGAGGCGCTGACTGTATAGGACTCTCTTAGCTGTGTCTTTCAGTGCCCCGGCACTGATTTTTTCTGCGGCATTACTTCTGTTGCTGTTGTCGCTTTGGGGCAATATTAATGTTTATGATGGAACGGATTAGGCGGTGGTCCGTCCAGCAGTTGTTGGCTCCTGTCGTGGCGCGGATGATGCACAGGTCCTTGCAATCCCTCGCTCGAACGCTGACGTAGTCGAGCAGGTGCCAGTGTTTGGAACGAGGGTGTTGCTACGATGCCTTGTACTTGTCCCTCTGGCGGAACAGGGTGTTGGTAATGACAAGGTCGTGTTCTAGACATTTTGTCAGGAGCAGGGTAAGAAATAATGGAGGTGCCATTACACTACTAGGTGTATTCTATAGGCCACCACCTGGTAGGAAAGATATAGAGGAGCAAATTTGCAGGGAAATTACAGAAGGCTAGAGCTGACCAGGGTAATAGTGTAAAGGGCAGAGATGGGGAAGAATTTTTGAAGTGTGTTCAGGAGAACGTTTTTGATCAGTACGTTTCCAGCCCAACAAGGAAAGAGGCATTGCTGAATCTGGTTCTGGGGAATAAGGTTTGTCAAGTGGAGCAAGTGTCAGTAGGGGAATATTTAGGGATCAGTGATCATAATATCATAAGGTTTAGATTTGCTATGGAAAAGAACAGAGAGCAATCTAGAGTAAACATACTTAAGTGGAGGAAGGCAAATTTCCATTGGTTGAGAACAGATCTGGCCTGGGTAAAGTGGAATCAAAGATTGGCAGGCAAAACTAATTGAACAATGGGCTGCCTTTAATAAAGAGATGGTTCGGGTACAGTTCAGGTACATTCCCATGAGGGGGAAAGGTGGGGCCACTAAAGCCAGAGCTCCCTGGATGACGAAAGAGATAGAGTAAGATGAAGCAGAAAAATAGTGTGTATGACAGATGTTCAGTTGACAAGCAGCATGCGGTGGCCTGAGAGCAGTGCGGCAGCCCCAACCTGCAAGGGAACATCTGCAGCAGATCGGGGCCTTAAAAGGTGCATGCCACTCCAGGGAGCAGCATGAGCTGGTGCAGGAGGGCAACGGCAGTGAATAGGGCGACTGGATTTGATGTCACCATAATCTAGGTCGGTGATTGGAGCGTGGGCAGGTACAGCAGGAGCGGCGAGAGATTGCAGAACGACGTGATCGGAACCCAGGAGAGGCGTGAGTTCGGGGCTCAGAAGAGGCGAGGGCCCAGGGGCAGCACGGGCCTGCCCACACTGCGATATGTGTGCGCACTAGGTCCGTGCAGCAGAGCTGGTCTCCAGTCGTCCTGGTTAATCCTTCCCACAGGACCAAGACCTAGCTCTGTCAAGCCCGTGTGGTGGCTGGTGTGCAACAGCCACCACACGTTAAAAAAACTTCGCGCAAAGGCATCTTCCATCCTTCAATATGCAGTTTGGGACCTGGAATATTAGCTCCTTCATTGAAACACCTGTGAACTCATTGAACTCATCCCTTTTTGCAAGTCATCCTCGATTCAAGGGACCGCCTAAGAAGGTGTTTGAGAATCAGGCTGAATATAGAAAGTTCAGAGGAGAAGTGGCAAAAAAAAAGAGTTTAAGAATAGATTGGCAGCTAACATAAAAGGAAATTCAAAAGTCTTCTATAGACATATAAATAATAATCGGGTAGTAAGAGGAGGGGTGGGGCCGATTAGGGACCAAAAAGGAGACCAATGCTTGGAGGCAGAGGGTATGGCTGAGGTACTAAATGAGTACTTTGCATCTGTCTTCACCAAGGAAGAAGATGCTGCCAAAGTCAGTGAAAGAAGAGGTAGTGGATGAGATAAAAATTGATGAGGTACACTGGCTGTACTTAAAGTAGATAAGTCACCAGCACTAGATGGGTGCATCCGAGGATGCTGAGGGAGGTTAAGGAGGAAATCGCGGAGTTACTAACCATAATCTTCCAATCCTCCTTAGATACGGTGGAGGTGCCAGAGGACTGGAGAATTGCAAATGTTACACCCTTGTTCAAAAAAAGGGTGTAAAGATAAACCCAGCAACTACAGGCCAGTCAGTTTATTTAATCTCTCTAGTGGAGAAGCTTTTAGAAACGATAATCCGGGACAGAGTTAACAGTCACTTGGACAAGTGTGGATTAATTAAGGAAAGTCGGCACGGATTTGTTAAAGGCAAATCGTGTTTAACTAACTTGATCAAGTTTTTTGATGAGGTAACAGAGAGGGTTGAGGAGGGCAATGCGGTTGACATGTACATGGATTTCCAAAAGGCATTTGCTGAAGTGCCACACAATAAACTTGCCAGCAAAGTTGAAGCCCATGAAATAAAAAGGGACAGTGGCAGCATGTATACAAAATTGGCTCAGTGACAGGAAACAGAGAGTAGTGGTGAACGGTTGTTTCTCGGACTGGAGGAAAGTATACAGTGGTGTTCCCCAAGGGTCGGTACTAGGACCACTGCTTTTCTTGATATATATTAATGACTTGGATGTGGGTGTACAGGGCTCAATCTCAAAATTTGCAGATGACACAAAACTTGGAAGTGTAGTGAACAGTGGGGAGGATAGGGATAGACTTTGAGGACATCAGGCAGGCTGGTGGAATGGGCAGACACGTGGCAGATGAAATTTAATGCAGAAAAGTGCGAAGTGATACATTTGGGTTGGAAGAACAAGGAGAGGCAATATAAACTAAAGGATACAATTCTAAAGGGGGTGTAGGAACAGAGAGACCTGGGGGCATATGGGCACAAATCATTTAAGTTGGCAAGACAGGTTTAAAAAAGCATATGGAATACTGGGTTTTATAAATAGAGGTGTAGAGTACAAAAGTAAGGAGATTATGATGAACATTTATAAAACACTGGTTTGGCCCCAACTGGAGTATTGTGTCCAATTCTGTGCACCGCACTTTAGGAAGAATGTGAAGGCCTTAGAGAGTGTGCAGAAAAGATTTACAAGAATGATTCCAGGGATGAGGGACTTCAGTTACCGGGATAGACTGGAGAAGCTGGGGTTGTTCTACTCGGAGCAGAGACGATTGAGAGGATATTTGATAGAGGCGGTCAAAATCATGAGGGGTCTGGACAGAGTAGATAGAAACTGTTCCCATTGGCGGTAGGGTCGAGAACCAGAGGACACAGATTTAAGGTGATTGGCAAAAGAACCAAAGGTGATGTGAGGAAAATCCTTTTTACCCAGCGAGTGGTTGGGATCTGGAGTGCGCTGCCTGAAAGGGTGGTGGAGGCAGACTCAATCACAGTACCTGAAGGAAAAAAATTTGCAGGGCTATGGGGAAAGGGCGGGGGAGTGGGACCTACTGAAGTGCTCTTGCAGAGAGCAGGCACGGGCTCAATGGACCAAATGACCTCCTTCTGTGCTGTAACCATTCTATGATTCCATGTTAATGGTTTGGGTGTAGGTCCTTCATAAAATCTTTAGTTTAAAAAAAAATGTAAACCCGAGATACTTCAGATATTTATAGTTGTGGTATTATGAGAGCAGAACCACGACTGTTCCCCTAACATTCTGCTCTTCAAAGGAAATTTATATTTGTGCTTCTGTTTTTAATGAAAATGCTTTTCTTTCCTCGACCGACGCTTCCCCTCTTCTTTTTGTCTGGCTGCACTAAAGCAAGTGAGACCAGAACCGAACCCAAAGGAACCCCAACTCAGCTATAGTTCCCATCAATGCAACTGCTTAAAATCAGTTGGTCAAGTAATTTTGTGCTTGGGGAAGGCTGGAAGAGCTTTTTAATCCCATTATAAAAGGTTATAAAGCATCAATTTTCTAAACTTAGGGTCCACTAACCCTTGTGTTCTCCGAGGAGATCACAGGGAGTTTGCAAGTTTATCAGATTTCTGTCATCAGGTTTCTGATTTTCTCGGTATTTGATTTAATAGCAGTTATCTCTGTTGTGATTGAGAGGATAGGAGGAGTGTCAGTATTTACACGGAATCCATGCGAATGTGTCAGTATTTGCTGGCAGTTCATGGGAGTGTGTCAGTATTTAAAGGGGGTCCCCGGGAGTGTGTCACTGTTTACAGGGGGTCCCCGGGAGTGTGTCAATATTTACAGGGGTTCCTGGGAGTGTGTCAATATTTACAGGGGTCCCCGGGAGTGTGTCAGTATTTACAGGGTCCTCGGGAGCATACCAGTATTTACAGGGAGTTCCTGGGAGTGTATCACTATTTAAGGGGTCCCCTGGAGTGTGTCAGCATTTACCGGGGGTCCCCGGAAGTGTCAGTATTTACCAGGGATCCCCGGGAGTGTCAATATTTACAGGTGGTCCCTGAGAGTGTCAGTATTTACAGGGTGTCCCCGGGAGTGTGTCAGTATTTACAGGGGGGTCCCCGGGAGTGTGTCAGTATTTACAGCGGGTCCCCGGGAGTGTGTCAGTATTTACGGGGGGTCCCCGGGAGTGTGTCAGTATTTACGGGGGGGTCCCTGGGAGTGTGTCAATATTTACAGGAGGTCTCTGGGAGTGCTTCAATATTTACAGGAGGTGCCTGGGAGTGCGACAATATTTACAGACATTCCCCACACAGGATAATTTGGAAAATGCTGGTTGATGTAATTTCCAAGCTTGCATCTGCTAACGATGGGCTCTTGTGGTTTAGCTTTTTTTGGGTCTAGAAATGGACGTGAACAGAATGAGTCGCTATGCAATACCAAGCACCGTTAAAGATCTCATGGCCCGTGTAATAAAGTTATGAGCATTAAAAGATCGACCCAGAAAGAGAAATAAACTGTGTATTTTACTGTTTTAATACAGTCCGTAGGTCCTGTAATTTGCCCTGGAGAATTCTCTCTCTACTTCAGTCTATGATTCTTCATCTTACAGTGATAGTGTGGCTTCAGGGACTGATTCTTGTAGTTTATTTTTATCTGAATGAGCGTGCTGGGTAAAGTGAAGTCTTTATTTGTCAACTTTAAAGAAATTAATTTTCAGACAAAGTATTTCAAAATTCTGATTCATGGGGCTGATGGCCATAACACCAAGGACTGTGGTACTCAAGCTGGAGCCTGGCGAGGGGGCGGAATGGTTTACAAGTAAATGTCGTGGAGGGGGCGGTGGGGATGGGGGGAATAGTGCAATCCCACTGAGAGGGGAGTGTTAGTGTATGGTGACGTGAAAATGGTGTTCATATATGGGGCTGGGGGAGAGGGGTCACTCATAGCTGTGGGATATAATGGGCCTTAGCATACATTTTTAAATTGGGTTTTAAGTTTTTCGAGCACTGATGTTCTATGTGACAGACCTGATTTATTACAATATGATGGCAGTCTTTATTTTTAGAACAATGCAAATGTGCTGCATGATTAAATTCTGCCTCTGGTTTCTGTAAATGAACATGTTCTGCCATTCAGTTAGATCGTGGCTGATCTATGACTCAACTCCATTTATCCGCATTTGCTGTTGATGTCCACACCGAATGAAATACCTGTCGATCTCAGTCTTGACATTTTTAATTACCCCCACCCCCAGGGATCCCCAGCCTTTGAGAAGAGTTCCACATTTCCACTACTCTTTATATGAAAAGTGTTTCCTAACTTCACTCCTGAAAGGACTAGCTCTAATTTTAAGATTGTGTCCCCATATTCTGGATTTCCCCCACCAATCTACTGCTTTTATCATTTTAAACATCTCGATTAGATCACCCTTCAACCATCCAAACTCAAGGGAATACAATTCACGTTTATGTAACCTGTCCTCATTGTTAAGCCCTGGCATCAGTCTGGTGAATCTTTGCTGTATCACTTCAAAGGCTAATAGATCTTTCCTGAGGGGTCGTGCCCAAAACTGAATGTAGTACACCAGGCCGGGTCTGACCAAGGCTCAGTACACTGAAGTGGCAGGTCAGGGCTATAAAAGGAGCAGCGTGGAGGCATACTACTTCAGGGAGCAGCGTGAGTTGGTGCATCATTATCATAGGCAGTCCCTTGGAATCGAGGAAGACTTGCTTCCACTCCTACAGAGAGTCGTTTGGTGGCTGAACAGTCCAATAGAAGAGCCACAGACTCTGTCACAGGTGGGACAGACATTCATTGGGGGAAGGGGAGTGGGACTGATTTGCCGCACACTCCTTCCACTGCCTGCGCCTGACCTCTTCACGTTCGCGCCGTTGAGATTCGAAGAGCTCAACACCCTCCCAGATGCGCTTTCTCCACTTAGGGCGGTCTTTGGCCAGGGACTCCCAGGTGTCAGTGGTGATGTCGCACTTTACCAGGGAGGCTTTGAGGGTGTCCTTGTAACGTTTCCGCTGCCCACCTTTGGCTCGTTTGCAGTGAACGAGCTCCGCATAGAGCAATTGCTTAGGGAGCCTCGTGTCTGGCATGCGAACTATGTGGCCTGCCCAGCGGAGCTGACTGAGTGTAGTCAGTGCTTCAATGCTGGGGATGTTGGCCTGGGCGAGGACACTGATGTTTGTGCACCTGTCCTCCCAGGGGATTTGCAGGATCTTGCGGAGACATCTTTGGTGATATACCTCCAGCGACTTGAGGTGTCTTCTGTACATCGTCCATGCCTCTGATCCATACAGGAGGGCGGGTATTACTACAGACCATGAACTTGGTGGTAGATTTGAGGGCCTGGTCTTCAAACACTCTTTTCCTCAGGCGGCCAGAGGCTGCACTGGCGCACTGGAGGCGGTGTTGAATCTCCGCATCAATGTCTGCCTTTGTTGATAAAAGGCTCCCAAGGTATGGGAAGTAGTCCACGTTGTCAAGGGCCGCGCCGTGAATCTTGATGACTGGGAGCGGCGACGACAGGCTGGTGGAGGACCTTTGTCTTAACGGATGTTAAGCGTAAGGCCCATGCTTTCATATGCCTTGGTGAATGCATCGACTATACCCTAGAGTTCAGCCTCAGAATGTGTGCAGATGCAGGCGGCGTCCATGTACTGCAGCTCAATGAGAGAGGTTGGGGTGATCTTGGACATGGCCTGGAGGCGGCATAGGTTAAACAGCTTCCCACTGGTTCTGTAGTTTAATCCCACTCCAGCGGGGAGCTTGTTGATTGTGAGATGTAGCATGGCAGCAACGAAGATTGAGAAGAGGGTTGGAGCGATGACGCAGTCCTGTTTGACCCCGGTCCGGATGTGGATTGGGTCTGTGATGGATCCGTTGGTAAGGATCATGGCCTGCATGTCATCATGGAGCAGGCGAAGGATGTTGACAAACTTTTGGGGCATCCAAAACGGAGGAGGATGCTCCATAAGCCCTCACGGTTGACGGTATCAAAGGCCTTTGTAAGATCGAAAAAGGCCATGTATAAGGGCTGGTGCTGCTCCCTGCAGTTTTCCTGCAGCTGTCGCACTGCAAAAATCATGTCCATTGTGCCCTGCGCACTGCTTCTGCTGTCCCCTCTGCTTTGAGGCTATGTTTATATTGATGGATCGGATTAGGCGATGGCCTGTCCAGCAGTCGTCAGCTCCTGTCATGGTGCGGGTGATGCGCACGTCCTTGCGATCCCTTGCTCGTACGATGACATAGTCCAGCAGGTGCCAGTGTTTGGAGCGAGGGTGTTGCCACAATGCCTTGTATTTGTCCCTCTGGCAGAGCAGGGTGTTGGTGATGAGGTGTTCGTCTTCTAGACATTTTGTCAGGAGTAGGGTACCACTGGTGTTGGCTTTCTCTACCCCCTCTCTGCCAATCATGCCTCCCCAGAGGGCTGTGTCTTTGCTGACACTGGCATTAAAGTCACCTAGGAGGATCAATTTGTCGCCTGTGGGGGCGCGGGACAGGGATGTCTCAAGGTTGGAATAAAACCCTCATGGACAATTCCAACAACAGCAGGCCGGAATGCCATAGTTGCCTGGGAAGTTAGACGTTTTGACATTGACATCGTCGTCCGGGATATGGTAAGGCGAAGAGTCTTTGCGGCGGTCGAAGTTCATTTTTGACGGTGAAGCCGACTCCATAAAGACAACGATCTTCCTCTGGTTTTCCTTTCCAGAAAAAGGTGTAACCTCCACCTTGTTCCTTGAGCTTGCCTTCCCCTGCCCGCCGGGTCTTGCTTAGGGCGACGATGTCAATGTCAAAACATCTAACTTCCCAGGCAACTATGGCATTCCGGCCTGCTGTTGTTGGAATTGTCCATGAGGGTCCTGACATTCCAGGTCCTGAACTTCATACTGACGGAGTGGAAGATGCCTGTGCGCGAGTTCTTTTAACGTGGGATGGCCGTGCACACCAGCAACCACACGGGCTTAGTTGAGCAAGGTCCTGGTCCAGCGGCAAGAGGGTCCAAGACAACTGGAGACCAGGCACTGCTGTATAAGCCTAATTGCCTACGGCAAGATGTTGGTCGCAAGCTCAGCGCCGAGTAGCGCCATTGATGGTAGATGGTCCGAGGCTTGGCTGGGAGGACAGGCATTGGGAAGGTCAGCTGCCCGCTGGGGTTCCGAGGGATGTTTTGGAAAGTTTCTTCCAAGGTTAAAAATTTCCCTAGAGGTTTCCAAGTTGTTTAGAGTTTAAATGTATTTCCAAATAATTTTTTTTTAAAGTTACACAGGTTGATTGAAGGTTTAATAAATAGATTAAGAGTTGATTAAAAGTTATCGAAAAAAGGTTCTCCAAGTTGATTAAAAAATTATTTTTTTTTATTTTCGAAAGGACCCCTTCTACCCCGGGCCGTAAGGACCCCGGGGACTGCCGACACTTCGGGGCCCGCCGGGGCAAGCCAACTCGTCCAGGGCCCGCTGGCTCTTCGAGACCCGCCTGCTCTTCTGGGCCTGCTGGCCCACCAACCACAAGGAAGACGCTGGGGTGGAGTGTTCCGGCAGTACTGTGGGACATTCTGCCCGGGGCCGGCGCTCAACCGGCCGAAGGGACTCCGGGGCCGGCGCTCAACCGGTCGAAGGGACTCAATTTTTCAACTTTTAATCAACTTTTAAACTTCTTAAACAATTTGGGAAAGCGAGCTGCTGCAGGAGGGCGACGGCAGCGAAGAGTGACGTCAAGGTCCAGGTCGGTGATTGGAGTGTGGGCAGATTCAGCAGGAGCGGCGAGAGACTGTAGAGGGTCGTGATCGGGACCCAAGAGAGGCATGAGTTCGGGGCCCAGGGGCAGCACGGGCCAGCCCACACTGCGATATGTGTGTGCACTAGGTCCGTGCAGCAGAGCAGATCTCCAGTCGTCTTGGATAACCCTTGCCACTGGACCAAGACCTAGCTCTGTCAAGTCCGTGTGGTGGCTGGTGTGCAACGGCCACCACATGTTAATAAAATCCACGCACAGGCATCTTCCACCCTTCAATATGTAGTTTGGAACCTGGAATATTAGGTCCTTCATTGAAACACCTGTGAACTCATCCCTTTTTGGCGTGGAAGCAAGTCATCCTCGCTCGAGGGACTGCCTATGATGATGGCACTGAAGCATCACTTACTCCCCTTTGGATTCCAGCTCCCTTGAGAGGCCAACAATCCACTGGCATTTTTGATTAATTTTAGTACCTGTCCACTAGTTTTTAGGGATTGGGACACTTAAATTCCTTTGCTCCTCCACAGGTCCTCGCCTCGCCATTAAAACAAACTCGTGGAGGAATACCAGCTATTTGCTTTGTTGCTTTAATGACAATCGGCGGTGAGTTTTATTAAGCCGTCAATATTTGCAGACGTTCCCCACACAAGCAAGTTTGGAAAGTGCTGGTTGACGTAGTTTCCAAGCTTGCATCTGCTAACGTTGTACTCTTCTGGTTTAACTTTTTTTGGTGTAGAAATGCACGTGGACACAATAAGTAGCAGTGCAATACCAAGCACAAAAATTGCGTCCGCTCCGGGCGCGTACGATGTTCACACGCACTCGGCGAGGCCTTGCAAATGCCGGTTTTCGGGGCGCGACACGCATGCGCCGAAATCCGGCTTTTCCGATCCTCCGCATACCCAGGAGAAGGACATTCTCGCGGGAGAGATTGGACTATTTGCCCAGCTCATGACCAGCAAATGTCCTTCAAACTTTTACGCCTGGTGAAAGCAGGCGTATAGCCCACTTTTACTAGCATAAGAGTTTTAAAACATAGAAAAATTTAATTTAATCACTCATTTTTATATTAAAAACCCTGTCCATTAAGGTAAGTATTTTAACCTCATTAAAATACTAAAAAAAAAAAAATTCTAAAACATTTAATTACATTCAATTTCAATTAATTTTAAATATGTGAGATGTTCTTTTTATTTACTAGTGTGTTTCTTGTTTTTGGGGGGTTTCTCATCGATAGTAATGGAAGCTCGTACAAACGGAGTTCCCATTATTATCAATGAGAATACTCGATGTTCATTGGTGGTCCTAGCCCACGTGATCCCAGGATACGCACATGCCCCTGGAAGACATGTTCCCATACGTTGCACAGTGAATAGAGGCCTCCGACCGCAATCCTACGTTCCTCCGGGACCACCAGGTATTTTCGTTTAAAAAATTCGTGTCAGAGACGTTCGTCCAAAGAAAGCCTTCGACAACAATTTTCCCCCCATCGTCTCAACGTAATATTCTTTATGCTGGAAAATGTGAATTGCTGCATTAACATAAATTAGACACGACTAGTTTCAATTAAAAAGAGTAAACAAAATAAAAATCTTTTGAAAGTGACAGGACATATTAATAAGGCTGTTTTTACAAAAAAAAAGGATATGCGATCCTGGGCTTTATAAAATAGAGGAATAGAGTGCAAAAGCAAGGAAGTTATGGTAATCTTTATAAAACACTGTTAAGGCCTGAGCTGGAGTATCGTGTCCAATTCTGGGCAACACACTTTAGGTAGGATGTCACAACCTTGGAGAGGGTGCAGAGGAGTGTTACTAGAATGGTACCAGTTATATAAAGAAACGAGAGAAGCTGGGATTGTTCTCCTTGCAGCAGAGAAAGTTAAGGGGAGGTGTACAAAAGGGAGGTTTTGATGGAGTAGATAGGCAGAAACTGGCAAGGTGGTCAGTAACCAGAGGGTCACAGATTTAAGATAATTGGCAAAATATCCAGCGGAAAATAATTTTTTTTTAATGCAGTGAGTTGTGATGTGGAACGCGCTGCCTTAAAGGGTGGTGGAAACTGTTTCAATCGTAACTTCCAAAAGGATGGATAAATATTTGAAAAGGAGAAATTTTCAGGGCAGAGGGAATGGGACAAATTGGAGAGCTCTTTCAAAAATGCAGTATGGACACAATGGGCCAAAATGCGTCCATCTATGCGCTATGATGCTATAATTCTGTCAGCTCAACAAAGTCCTTTCTTTTCAAATAATGGCCGTCATTTTGCTTTAAATAATTACTGATTCAACAGCCACTGCAAAAAGAAATGAAGAAAATGCCCCCCATCTCTGACTCTTTTCTTCCTGGACTTCTCTATCTGGGGGGATAGGTTGTCCATAGACATTAATTATAAGCCCACTGATTCCCACAACTACCTAAATTATGTTTCTTCCCAACCCGCATCCTGTTAGAACTCTATTCCCTTCTCCAAGTTTCACTGTCACTGTCGCATCTCCTCTGATGTTACCGCCTTCCACAACAGAGCTTCCAAAATGTCCCACTGTTTCCTCAGCCAAGGATTCCCCTCCACTGGTTGATAGGACCCTCGAACAAGTCAATCCCATTTCCTGTGCTTCTGCTCTCGCCCCTTCACCCCCCCACCAGAAATGTGATTGGTTCCCCGTGTCCTGACCATCCACTCCACCAAGCCTCTGCATTCGACAGATTATCTACCACCTAGAGCCCGATGCCACCACCAAACACACCTTCCCCTCCCCCTTTCAGCGGGCCTGAATTTGTTTTAGGAGGCTTCCGCAGGGTAATGCCTCCGATCCGCAAATAAAATCCGTGCCAACCTTCTGCCTCAGGATCCACGGAGACTCTCACTTCTGGGCCTCTACGCGTAGACATGTGTAGAGGTTCGCATATCCCAAAGGCGCAGGTGGTTCGCAGCAACCCTAGGATCACGTGGGCTGATCCGACCCAACCAATGCGCATGAATGGGGATCACATAAAAAACACATTTACATACCAAATAAATTAATTAAAAATTACATTTAAAATTATAATTTAATTAAACATTTAAAACAAAAAAGTAATTTTTTGAAAAATAAATGTTAACATTTTAAAGGGGCTAAAAATAACTAACTTATTTTGCAAGTGTTTTAATGTCTAATTGAATTTTTGTTTAAGTGTTCATTTAAACTCTTACTTTAGTAAAAAAAAACAGGCCTTACCCCTATTTTTACCAGGCATTCGCTGGGCAAATAGCCCAACTCTCTGCCCACGGATGCCCTTTTCCCGGTGATGGCTACGATATGTCAAGAAGAATCCTGACAGATCGCAAGTTCCGGGTTTTCGTGCATGCGCTTCGAGCGAAAACCCAGAACTTGCGGAGCCCTCACGAGTGCGTAATCACCCGTAGGCACCGTAAAATACAGGCCAGCATTCAGATCCGGACCGATCCCCGTGTGACACCCTGACTCACTCTGCCCGCACTCTGCGTACCCGCTCCCCTTCCCTGGGCACCATCCCATGCACGTACAGCAGATGCAACACTTGCCCATTCATCACTTCCCACACCACTGTCCAGGCCCTAAACACTCCTTCCCGTTGAGACCCCTCACTTCATCTATCAATGTCTCTTTATAATTTAATGTTTCCTTCTACACTAACTACACCACCAATCTTTGTGTCATTGGCAAATTTGGATATATGGATCTCTGTTATCTAAGTCATTAATAAATATAATGTATAGTTGAGGCCCCAGATCCTTGTGGTACGCAATTAGCAACTTCCTTCCAATTGGAGTACATACCCGTTATCTTCTGTCTTACCACCTAACCAGGTCAATAATTTGCCTTCAATTCCATGAGCTTTAATTTTAGCTAACAGTCTCTTATGTGGAACCTTATTAAATACCTTCTGCAAGTCCATATAAACAACATCCATACACATTCCCCTGTGTACTACTTTAGTTACTTTCTCAAAAAATTCAATTGGGTTTGTTAGACATGACCAAATCCACGTTTGCTCTCTAATCAGCTCAAATTTCTCGTGCTCGGTCACTCTGTCCTTAATTATACATTTCAATAACTTACCACAAGAGATGATAGACTAACGGTCTGTAATGTCCCAGTTTCACTTTCACCTTTCCATTTATTCTCTTGTATATGTGTTCCCCCACCCTTTTCCCCTCCCTAATATCTTCGAATTCTGATGGAGGGGTTGTGCAGGAAACACTAACTGGTCACTTTTCCCTCAGATGCTGTGCCTGAATTGATGAGTCTCTAGCATTTTCTGTTTTTGCTGCTGGCCGAGAATGGGTACTGTAGTTCAGGAGTTACAGTATAACAGCCATCTAAAGCGGGAAGGGAGTTAAATCATAACGTCATGGCCCTGAATTTGCGATTGGAGATGTACCTCCGGTCGGTGTACCTGTTGTTTCCGGGTTCTGAGCCTCCAGGCATACGCCTGCATAAAGGTCCATAAATCCCAGGGGCCGCAGGCGGTTCGGAAGCATCCCTGGGATCACATGGACCAGGATAACCAATTAAAAAGGGGGATTCCTCATAAGCTTATGAGGATTCCATTTACAAACTGAATCCCCATAAGCATATGAGAAATCCAAAATAAAACACAATTCTAATAAAAAATAAATATTCCCATCTTAAAAGTCCCTTTGATTAAGCATTTAGAACTTTTTTTTTTAATTGTTGAAAAATAAAATTTAACTCCAGCCCAAAATTTACATGAACGAATTTCAAATGTTTTTGTATGTTTTAATCATTTAAATTTTTTTAATGTATTTAACCCTTAGGCTGGTGAAAGCAGGCCCCACTCCTTTTACCGGGTAAAAGAATATCGTGGGCATTCGCTGGGCAGTATTTGGGCAAATAGCACAACTCTACACCAGTGTTTTTAGGGTGCATGCGGATGATCTGTCCAAGAGAAGTGTGACATCACAAGTACTGGGTTTTCGTGCAGCGCATGCAGTAACCCGGAACTTGCAGGGCCATTCTGAGGACTTAACGACAGCGTACGCAGTCATTGGCCGGCAAAATCCGGGCGTCGTGTTTTATTTTAAATAGCTGTTTTATTTAATAAATCTTTATATGGTATTTATTAGGTGCATACAACTTTGAATGCATTTATTTGGTAAATCCAACAGCAAATGTTGTTTAAATTCATGAAATCCATTTGGATAACTACTGGTGCCGAGCGTTGCTGATTGCACACAAGGTTTGCTGGTGAATGAGCCATGCCTCTGGGCTTAATGAATGAGAATTCCATGCGCATTTTCCAATTGTACACTTGTGGCTGCTGTTGATAAATTGCTTGTTCTCGTGCTGTTTGCATTGCTCCCAGCAGTACTGAAATACCCACTTTCTTCTTCCTTCTGAGGATTACTAATTACCAAGGCCAGTGCAAATCTGTGGGACAGGCTGCATAAATCTGCAGCGTTTCTTATCTTTTGGTGACATCTTCTTGCAAAATGCAGATTTCTGAAGCTGCAATTTCATTTCCAAACTCAAAATATGGACAGGAGGACACTGAACATGCAGATTTATCTGGAATGTTCTCGACTATTGAAGGAGAGTTTATTTGAAAGAATTTAACTTCTCCAGTTTCAGACAAAACACAGCAAATGTTTGTGCACTGCAACCCCACTGTCTAATTGCAGGGTCATCATCTTTCTGAAGTCCCAAAGCACATTACTTGCAATGAGGTGTAGTTACATTTATAAAAAAAAAGGAACAAATTTCCATTTGTAGAAACATAGAAAATAGCTGCAGGAGAAGGCCATTCAACCCTTCGAGCCTGCAGCTGATCATGGCTGCTCATTCACCTCAGTACCCCGTTCCTGCTGTCTCTCCATACCCCTTGATCCCTTTAGCCATAGGGGCCATATCTAACTCCCTCTTGAATATATCCAGTGAACTGGCATCAACAACTCTCTGCAGTAGGGAATTCCACAGGTTAACAACTCTGAGTGAAGAAGTTTCTCCTCATCTCAGTCCTAAATGGCTTACCTCTTATCCTTAGACTATGACCCCTGGTTCTGGACTTCCCCAACATAGCAAACGTTCTTCCTGCATCTAACCTGTCCAGTCCCGTCAGAATTTTATATGTTTCTATGAGATCCCCTCTCATCCTTCTAAACTCAAGCGAATACAGGCCCAGTCGCTCCAGTCTCTCCTCATATGTCAGTCCAGCCATCCCGGGAATCATTCTGGTGAACCTTCGCTGCACTCCCTCAATAGCAAGAACGTCCTTACTCAAATTAGGAGACCAAAACTCAACACAATATTCCAGGTGAGGCCTCATAGCCCTGTACAACTGCAGTAAGACCTCCCTGCTCCTTTACTCAAATCCCCTAGCTATGAAGGCCAACATTTCATTTGCCGCCTTCACCGCCTGCTGTACCTGCATGCCAACTTTCAATGATTGATGTACCATGACACCCAGGTCTCGTTGCACCTCCCCTTTTCCTAATCTGCCGCCATTCAGATAATATTCTCCCTTCAGAATATTTTGCCCCCAAAGTGGATAACCTCACATTTATACACATTATACTGCATCTGCCAAGCATTTGCCCACTCACCTAACCTGTCCAAGTCACCCTGCAGCTTCTTAGCGTCCTCCTCACAGCTCACCGCGATCCAGTTTAGTGTCATCTGCAAACTTGGAGATATTACACTCAATTCCTTTATCCAAATCATTAATGTACATTGTAAATAGCTGGGGTCCCAGCACTGAGCCCTGCGGTACCCCATTAGTCACTGCCCTGCCATTCTGAAAAGGACCCGTTTATCCCGACTCTCTGCTTCCTGCCTGCCAACCAGTTCTCCATCCACATTAACACATTACCCCCAATACCATGTGCTTTAATTTTGCACACTAATCTCTTGTGTGGGACCTTGTCAAAAGCCTTTTGAAAGTCCAAATACATCACTACCTCGGGTACTAGTTACATCCTCAAAAAATTCTAGATTTGTCAAGCATGATTTCCCTTTCATAAATCCATGTTGACTTGGATCGATCCTGTCACTGCTTTCCAAATGCGCTTGTTATTTCATCTTTAATAATTGATTCCAACATTTTCCCCACCACCGATGTCAGGCTAACTGGTCTATAATTACCTGTTTTCTCTCTCCTTTTTTAAACAGTGGTGTTATATTAGCTACCCTCCAGTCCATAGGTACTGATCCAGAGTCGATAGACTGTTGGAAAATGATCGCCAATGCATCCACTATTTCTAGGGCAACTTCCTTAAGTACTATAACGCCTTTCACAACCTCAGGTCATTGCAAAAGACTTTACAGCCAATTTTGAAGTGTCGTCACTGTTGTGAATTGCAGCAGTCAACATAACATAAGAAATAGGAGCAGAAGTAACCTGCTCCGCCATTCAATAAGATCATGGCTGATCTGATCTTGGTCTTAACCCCGCTTCTCTGCCTGCTCCCTATAACTCTTCATTCCTTTTATTATGCACAGCAACATCCCACAAACAGCACTGTGGTAAATGACTGGATAATCTGTTTGTGATGTGGGTTGCGGGGTAAATATTGGCCAGGATACCAGGAAGAACTTCCCTGCTCTTCTTTGAATAGTGCCATGGGATCTTTTACACCCACTTGATGTGGAAGACAGACCTCAATTTGATGTCTCATCACAAAGACAGCACTTTCGACAGTGAAACACCTCCCCCATGCTACACTGGACTATCAACCTTGTTTAAAAAAAAAAGGGGGATTTTGCATGAAACGTGAATATCTCGAGTTAATTTTTTCAAGAGACAGCCCCTCCCATTTGTAGTCATTTTGCATTTCAGCACTAAGGGAGCATTTGTTAATTTTTGGCATCTCCTAAAATTTGATGACATGCTGCTATGCACTTGCTAAGTACCTGTACCACTTAAGACTTATCACTCCCAGAAACCTCCCAAAACACATCACATCCAAAGAATTACTATCCAGTCACTTGTTATGGAGGAAAACACTACAGCCAATGGCCCCAATCAGTTCATCTGTTTCTGATGGTGTTGGTCGAGACAGGAATGGTGGCCAGGATACTGCAGAACTCCCAAATTTTCTTTAAATAGCATCATGGAATCTCTAGCATCTATTTGAACCGCCAGAGCAGCAGACAAGACCTTGGCTGAATGTCTCAAATAATAACCAGCAGTGCTGTACTGACACGTCAGCTTGATTATGTGCTCAAGTCTTTGGCGTGGGACTTCAATAAACAACTGTCTGACTCGGGCAAGCGTGCGAACACTGAGCCAAGGCTGACACACTATTAAACTCAAGGTCAGAAGAGGTGACCTGAAATGAATAACAGTAAATCTGTGATATAACAAAGCGTCTGAGAGCACAGTTACAGAAACAGTCTACAGAAGAATTTTTAGAACTTGTAAAATTAAATTTTAAAGAAAATTCAGGCAGTTGAAATGCACTGTCTCTGTAAAATATGAAATAATTACCAATGTCTTGCACTTCCAGAGTGATGAGCCCGGGTCTGTGGCGAAAATTCTATGTGGTAATGTTGGTCTTTAAATGTGGTGGGAAGGATTGCACGCTCCTTACACAATCTGCTGGAGTTTCCTTCCATTGATTTTAACCAAAGGACAATCCAGCGACTCCTGTTACCCACGAGCCCTCCTCCCTGCCTGGTTCTGCACTGCTCTCCGCCCAGATCATAAGTAACCCCCAGGCCGGTAAAGACCAACATCTGGCCCTGCTACAAGTTCTCACGCTGTGGTCAGTGCACTTTGGTAATGATTAATCATTTCATGAGGTTGGTCTTGTTGGCCATTGTGGAGAACAGTTACTACTGACTGATCCTCTGCCTCCAGCGCTAGGGCAACAAAAGGAGTAAATCCCCAGGGTGTAGGCTATCATCAACTTACAATCAACTCATAAAACTGTGACCCATTAATCAATAAATACAGTTAAAGAAAGACAGGCATTTATATAGTGCCTTTTACAACCTCAGGATATCTCAAAGCACTTCACAGCCAATGAAGTGTCGTCACTGCAGTAATGTAGGGCATGCAATATTTGCACAGTATGATTGACCAGGTAACCTGCTTTTCAATAAGATCATGGCTGATCATCGACCTCAACTCCACTTTCCTGCCCGATTCCCATATCTCTTGATTCCCCTAGAGTCCAAAAATCTATCTATCTCAGCCTTGAATATATTCAGAGACTCAACATCCACAGCCCTCTGGGGCAGAGAATTTGAAAGATTCATAACCCACTGAGTGAAGAACTTCCCCTCATCTCTCTTAAATGGCCTACCCCTTATCCTGAGACTGTGCCCCCTGGTTCTAGACACTCCTGCCAGGGGAAACAACCTCTCAGCATCTACCCTGTAAATCCCCCTCAGTATCTTATATGTCTCAATGAGATCATCTCTCATTCTTCTAAACTCCAGAGAGTATAGGCCCAAACTGCTCAATCTCTCTTCATAGGACAACCCTCTCATCCCAGGGATCAATCTAGTGAACCTTAGTTGCACCGCCTCTAGGCAAGTATGTCCTTTCTCAGATCAGGAGGCCAAAACTGTGCACAGTACTGCAGGTGTGGTCTCACCAAGGCCCTGAACAATTGTAGTAAGACTTCCTTACTCTTATACTCCAACCCACTTGCAATAAAGGCCAACATGCAATTTGCCTTCCCAATTGCTTGCTGGACCTGCATACTAACTTTCTGTTTCCTGTACGAGGAAATCTCTCTGAAATCCAACGTTTAATTGCTTCTCACCATTTAAAAAAAAAATACTGTTTTTCTATTCTTCCAACTAAATTGAATAGCCTCTCATTTCCCACATTATACTCCATCTGCCACCACCTTGCCCACTCACTTAACCTGTCTATATCACTTTGTAGGCTCATTGTGCCCTCCTTATTGTCCCACCTAGCTTTTATTGTTAGCAAAATTGGATACATTGCTCTTGGTCCCTTCATCCAAGCCATTAATATAGATTGTAAATAGCTGAGGCCAAGCACTGATCTTTGCAGCACCCCACTAGTCATAGCTGTAGGATTTCTTCCTACTGGTTTCGAATATCAAGACTTATAAGAACACTGAGATTTTCCAATACAATGGACTTTTATTAAAAAGATTAAAATGACTATAAGTTCCAAGTTCAACACTACTGCATACAGATTTAAAATCAAGAACCAAAACCACAAATCTCTAGCTTACCAATTTTAGGTTCACATACCCCAATTCTCCCAGTTGCCTATAATTTAAACAACCTTACACTTCGCAATGTATATGCTGCTACGTTAATTGGTTCTGCACAATTATCCTGCAATGTATATATCCAACTGTTTACAGTTATCCTATTTGCTCGTTACATATGATTACTCCTACATTAACTGGTCATGCCTTTCAGCAGTAACTATGCTAAAACTGGCCCAGTGTAATTCAATGAGTGATTAATCCATATGAATATACCTTACACGTGTTCCTTTCCACGTGTTCAACGGCCATCTTCCAACACCTCCTTGCGGTGTTCCGTTCCAAGCTCTAGCGAAAGAAAATTCCTTTGTTCGAAGTTCTTATATTTCTCAAAACAAATGATCCTAGTTAACAGCCAGATTCTGGGGCAGTCTCAGCAGATTGGAAAACCGCAAATGTAATGCCCCTATTTAAAAAAGGAGGCAGACAAAAAGCAGGAAACTATAGACCAGTTAGCCTAACATATGTCGTTGGGAAAATGCTGGAATCCATTATTAAGGAAGCAGTAGTGGGACACTTGCAAAAGCATAACACAAGATAAAAGTTCACGGGGTTGGGGGTAATATATTAGTATGGATAGAGGATTGGTTAACTAACAGAAAACAGAGAGTCGCGATAACTGGGTAATTTTCCGGTTGGCAAACAGTGACTAATGGGGTGCTGCAGGGATCGGTGCTGGGTCCTCTATATTAATGACTTGGATGAAGGGACCGAGTGCAATGTAGCCAAGTTTGCTGATGATACAAAGATGGGTGGGAAAGCAAATTGTGAAGGGGACACACAAAATATGCAAAGGATTATAGGCATGCTAAGTGAGTGGGCAAAAATTTGGCAGATGGAGTATGAAGTGAATGTGAGGTTAACCACTTTGTCAGAAAAAATAGAAAAGCAAATTATAATTTAAAGGGAGAAAAATTGCAAAGTGCTGCAGTACAGAGGGCCCTGGGGGTCTTTGTGCATGAAACACAAAAAGTTAGTATGCAGGTACAGCAAGTGATCAGGAAGACAAATGGAATGTTGGCCTTTATTGCAAGGGGGATAGAGTATAAAAGCAGAGAAGTTCTGCTACAACTGTACAGGGTATTGGTGAGGCCACACCTCGAGTACTGTGTGCAGTTTTGGTCTCCGTATTTAAGGAAGGATATACTTGCATTGGAGGCTGTTCAGAGAAGGTTCACTAGGTTGATTCCGGAGATGAGGCAGTTGACTTATGAAGATAGGTTGAGTAGGTTGGGCTTTTTCATATTGGAGTTCAGAAGAATGAGAGATGGTCTTATTGAAACATATAAGATAATGAGGGGGCTCGGAGGATATTTCCACTCTTGGGAGAAACTAAAACTAGGGAACATAGTCTCAGAATAAGGGCTGCCCATTTAAAACTGAGATGTGGAGGAATTTCTTCTCAGAAGGTTGTAAATCTATGGAATTCTCTGCCCCAGAGAGCTGTTGAAGCTGGGTCATTGAATATATTTAAGATGGAGATAAACAGATATTTGGGCGATAAGGAAATAAAGGGCTCTAGGGAATGGGCAGGGAAGTGGAGCTGAGCCCATGATCAAGTCAGCCATGATATTAAATGGTGGAGCAGGCTCAAGGGCTCAAATGGCCTACTCCTGCTCCTATTTCTCGTGTTCTTAAATGTCCAGTTCTGGTTGGTTAGCTATCATGTGACCATTTCCACTGATTGGCCAACTTGAAAGTCCATGAAAAATACCTCTTCCTGTTTGATGCAACTTCCTGTTTAAATTCAAACTTCACTCAGTTCTGCATGGCATTTCCCCCTCTCCCACGGCTACTTTAAACAGGCAGGCAGGCTACAGCCTTCACAGCCTGCCAACCGGAAATGAATCATTTATCCCAACTCTATTTTCTGTCTGTTAACCAATCCTCTATCCATGCTAATATATTATTCCCAAGCCCATGAGCCCTTAGCTTGCATAGCAACCATTTATATGGCACTTTATCGAATGCCTTTTGGAAATCCAAATATACTACATCCACTGGTTCCCTTTTATCTACCCTGCTAGTTACATCCTCACAAACTCAAATAAATTTGTTAAACATGTATGTGTCTGTGAGATTGAGAATGAAGATATAATTGGTTGGAAATTGTGAGACCAGCTACCTTCCTTCAAAATCTTGCCAGAGCTTCATCAATTTCTTGGTGATTTTAGAGACAAGCTAGAAAGTAGCAGCAAAAAGGATCTCAAATTAACAAGTTATCTCTGTTATGTATGCAAACCTCACCAATGTGTAAGACTTGCCACCAGGGGGCAGACCTGTGGGAGACCTAAGGGTCACCTGTGCACCCTGGGACAAGCAGGTATAAAAGGTGATTCACCATGCTGCTGTCTCACTTTGGGGTTATATTAAAGAAACCAAGGTCACAATGGTTTGAGCTTACAACACAGTCTCATGGAGTTATTCTGAATTTAACAATCTCAAGTTGATAAAGCTGTTAGTAAAGCACATAGGGTCCTTGGCTTTGTAAATGGAGGCATAGAGTCATCATCATAGGCAGTCGTTCGAACGAGGATGACTTTCTTCCACGAGTTCACAGGTGTTTCGATGAAGGACCCGATGTTCCAGTCCTGAACTCCAATTGAAGGGTGGAAGATGCCTGTGCGTGGATTTTTTTAACGTGTGGTGGCCGTTGCACACCAGCCACCACACGGGTTTGACAGAGCTAGGCCTTTATCCAGTGGCAAGGGTTAACCAGGACGACTGGAGACCTGCTCTGCTGCACAGACCTAGCACACACACATATCGCAGAGTGGGCAGGCCCATGCTGCTCCTGGGCCCTCAGCTTTTCTGGGCCCCGTACCCTCATCTGTCGCACCTCCGCCACAATCTCTCACTGCTCCTCCGCCATAAACATTCATCGCAACTCACCACAAACACTCGCCGCTCATCCGCCCCGATCTTCTCACTCCTCTGACCCTGCCGATGTTACTGCCCACGCTCCAAAACGTCACCCAGTCGTCCATCTCAAAATCGTTGCACACTTGGAGCAGTTTGCGCTGGAGGTTGACATGGTACGCTGCTCCAGCTCTTTTATAGCCTGACCTGCGGAGTTGTTCTCTCGCAGGTCGGAGGTGGGGGGCCACGATGTTCCAGGGCCCGCCACTCCAGCTCTATTATAGCCCGACCTGTGGAGCTGTTCTCTCGCAGGTCGGGGGGTCACGAGTTAGGCTTCAGCTAGAATATTGTATTCATTTCTGGGCACCACACCTTAGGGAGGATATCAAGACCTTGGAGAGGGTGCAGAGGATATTTACTAGAATAATGCCAGGGACGAGGGACTTCAGTTATTTGGAAAGACCAGAGAAGCTGGAATTGTTCTCCTAAGTTCAGAGAAGGTTAAGATGAAATTTAGTAGAGGTGTTCAAATTCATGTGGGGTTTTAAAACTGTTCCCACGGGCCAGAGGTTCAGTGACCAGAGGACACAGATTTAAGATAATTGCCAAAGAACCAGGGGGAGTGATGAGGAAAATAAATGTTACGCAGTGAGTCGTTACGATCTGGAACGCATTGCCTGAAAGGCCGGTGAAAGCAGATACAATAGTAACTTTCAAAAGGGAATTGAATAAATACATGAAAAAGTAAACACTGCAGCACTGAGGATAGAGCAGCGGAGTGGAACTAATTGGATAGCTCTTTCAAAAAGTCCGCTCAGAAACGATGGGCCAAATGACCTCCTGTGTTGTATGATTCTATGAATCTACGATTGCCATTTTGCTGCCCAACGTATAGGCATGAATCCTCCGGTTACTACAGCAATTCCCACAGCGAACCCTACTGAAAATGCAAGGCTTTCTCCCAACACTTAACCAAATATCTGCCAGTTAGCTGCTTGCCCTAATAATTCAGCCAGTGAAACCAGTGTGTAACAGAGTGGAAGCCGTCAGTGTGTTTAAGCTTGGGAGTGAGGAAAAATCAGCCAGTATTCCTGCTCCTGATTCCTGTCCAGCAACTTGTGCTCCCACATGCTGACATGAGGATAAAATCAGTGTTTGCCTGCATTGCCCCCATGGCGGATGATATGCCAACCCTTAGGGCCAGACTTTCCCGAGAGCCCCTCGACGTCTAATTGCCTGCCCAGAAAAACTGCTAACGTTTTGCAAGTAACGCTGGTGAAAATTTACATAATCAAGTTAAAAATAATCGCCCGGCGAGAAAATGGATCATGCACCAGTATTCTCAGCTGTTAAAGGCGAAACTAAGTGAATCGGGCAGTTCTTGAAATGTTTTTTAAAATTTACTCTGAGGCTGCGGTTGGGCCGAGGGAGGTGGGAAAACTTTTTTTTAAATTCACAAAAAAGAAGTTAAAAACCATTCCCAAGACACTTTTGAAGCTAATCACCATTTTACAATTAAAAAACAAATAAAGAACCTTTAACTGACCTTTCTTTGCAGAGTGCTCACCTACCACCCAGTTTAAGCAGCTTTCACAGGGCGGTTCGCTCGGTCATCTGGACGGGCTTCCATTGAGGCCAAACTTACGCCCCAGCGATTCTCTCGGCAGTGCACGTCGGCGGTCTGCCGAGATTTGGGCGTTTCCATTTAAAAAGTAAGGGGGAATCTTCGCCAGGCGTTTCTCTCCCAAAAACAGCTGTACCGCCGAGAAAACTGCCAGAAATGAAGGTGAAAGTTTAGCCCTTACCCTCTTGGCTCACGAAAAATGGACATTTGAGTAAGCTCTCAGAGGACAACCAACGCCCATTACACCGGAAAAATCTATGCACTCAAGAGAGGAGAAAATTGGCAAAATCTGTCAATCACTCGCTTCTTGCCAAGAAAGTTTGAGAACTTTATGGCTTAGCGATTGAATCTTTCTGGACAGTGTAATTTGCCATTCTGAGCCCTCATCTCTAAAATGATTTCTGATTTCTACTTGGCATATGCATAAGCAAAAATCTATTGCATAAGTTGCCTCCTTATCCTCTTGTCGTGATACCAGAGACAGAACTCAATAGATCCTGGAGGTAGTTTTGACTTTGGGCAGTAGTAAAATGGGCGACATCGGATCAGCTGCTTATTACACATCTCCAGTTTTATTTCCATTGACTAGGACCTAGTCAGTCTTACTCTCTCCAGATACAATGTTTTGTGGACATTTAGAAATTAAAAGAAAGCTAACACACATCTGAGATATGAACTGGCAGTTCTGTGTTTCACAATTTCAGCGGGCACCTGATTAAAAATCGCAGCAGCATAATAGTTGTTCCAAGAAAATGCCAAGACAAAAGGCAAGGATGAAATTGAAAATTAGAAAATCAATTTTGCCATCATTCCTACAAAATTTGCTGAGCTGCTCAAAAATCTGAATTGGAATATATACTTTCACCCTTTGGATGTGAGATGAGACATTTTGTGCATATCACTATCATGTATCCTACATGGTTATTGCTTGTACTATTATAAGGTGTGCCACCAGGGGCACTTCAGTGGGAGACTCGTAGGTTACCTGTACAGGTGTGCCAGGCCTAGTAGAAAAGGCAGGGCACCAGGTGTGATCCTCTGGAGTTATCAATAAAGAATTAAGGTCACTACAGTTCAAGTACAACACATTACCTCATGGAATCATTATCAGAGCATCTAAAGACATAACAATTGGCGACGAGATTACGGACCTTCAAGCAAAAATGGCTACCCTTGCTACGTTGCAGCAGTTCACCGATGGTGATGATTGGGATGCCTTTGTGGAGGGGCTCGACCATTTCTTCACATCAAACGACCTGACAGGTGACAATCTGGCCACACTGGCTGTTAAGCGCAAAGCTATCCTACTAACCAGTTGTGGGCCCACTGTCTATGGCCTCGTCAGGGACTTGCTGGTGTCATGTATTCAACCAGCATTGTAACCCATGTATAATCTGACCGAAGTTGTACACTGTGAGAACAATGACCACAAGGTGGTGAACTTGTGGGAGACACTCCTAACCTGGACCTTCAGATATAAAAGGGGAAGCTCCACCCACTTCCATCACCTGAGTGCTAAGGAATAAAGGACAGGTCACAGACTGACCTTTTCTCAAGCATGGGCCTCGTGGGCATTTATACTGTATAGTAAGGACGTATCAATGGCGACGAGAAACTGGGATTTAAACCACGCTAGCATGGCCACTAGCAGAACAGACAAGAGGTACTGTGTTAAGGAATGGTTGGGACAGAGATTCAACATTGTTAAAGCAGCACACAGTTCTCCAGGCAGACAAGGGCAATCGAGCATGCCCCAACATGTAGTCAAATCCAGAGGGGGAGTTCGACAGAGACAATGGCAAGCTGAACAGCGATTCACGCAATTGCAAGGGACAATGCGGCCAGTAATGGGGCCATCAACACCTGTTAATGGCGCACTCAAGGACAATCACAGGGGCAGTCAGGGACGATCGACTGGCAAGGGACATTTTGTTTCCAACAGCAGCTCATGTTGGAGGCATGGAGGCACACACTCAGCCAGAGTTTGCAGAGATGAGCAAAATACCTGCAGAAATTGCAGAAATGAACGCTGGTGGAAATTGCTGGAAGCTGAAGTTCAGCGAGTTCATGTGGAACACGTATACAGTTCATACACCAGGACGCCACCGATGATGATGAAAGTGCTCCTCAATGCATCCCAGTATCAATGGAGCGAGACACGGGGGCCAGCCAGTCCCTGATGGGTATCAAACAGTTCGAAAAGTTGTGGGCGTCCAAGGCCAGGAGGCAAAAATTATCACCGATTGACGCACAGCTATGGACATACACAAAGGAGATCATTCCGGTGCTATGCAGCGCCACGGTAGTCGTGACCCACAAAGATTCGGAGAACAGGTTGCCACTCTGGGTTGTCCTGGGGGACGGTCCCGCACTACTGGGGAGGAGTTGGCTTGCTGTCATGAACTGGAAATGGGGCGATGTCAATGCAATTTCCCCTGTGGAGCGAGTATCATGCTCACAGATCCTGGACAAATTTGACTCATTATTTCAACCCGTCATTGGCACTTTCATGGGGGCCAAGGTAGTGATTCACATAAACCCGGACACCAGGCCAGTACACCACAAGGCCAAAGCGGTGCCGTACATGATGCAGAAAAGATAGAAGGCGAATTGGACCGTCTGCTGAGGGAAAGCATCATCTCGCCAGTCAAAATCAGTGACTGGGCGAGCCCAATTGTGCCGCTGCTCAAGGCGGATGGGTCGGTCAGAATATGTGGCGATTACAAGGCCACCATCAATCGGGTGTCACTCCAAGACCAGTACCTGCTACCGAGAGCGGAGAACATAAGAACATAAGAATTAGGAATAGGAGTAGGCCATCTAGCCCCTCGAGCCTGCTCCGCCATTCAACAAGATCATGGCTGATCTGACCGAGGACTCAGCTCCACTTACCCACCCGCTCCCGTAACCTTTAATTCCCTTATTGGTTAAAAATCTATCTATCCACAGATGCAGAGAATTCCACAGATTCACAACCCTCTGGGAGAAGAAATTCCTTCTCAACTCGGTTTTAAATTGGCTCCCCCGTATTTTGAGGCTGTGCCCCCTAGTTCTAGTCTCCCCGACCAGTGGCAACAACCTCTCTGCCCCTATCTTGTCTATCCCTTTCATTATTTTAAATGTTTCTATAAGATCACCCCTCATCCTTCTGAACTCCAACGAGTAAAGACCCAGTCTACTCAATCTATCATCATAAGGTAACCCCCTCATCTCCGGAATCAGCCAAGTGAATCGTCTCCGTACCCCCTCCAAAGCTAGTATATCCTTCCTTAAGTAAGGTGACCAAAACTGCACACAGTACTCCAGGTGCGGCCTCACCAATACCCTATACAGTTGCAGCAGGACTTCCCTGCTTTTGTACTCCATCCCTCTCGCAATGAAGGCCAACATTCCATTCGCCTCCTGATTACCTGCTGCACCTGCAAACTAACTTTTTGGGATTCATGCACAAGGACCCCCAGGTCCCTCTGCACCGCAGCATGTTGTAATTTCTCCCCATTCAAATAATATTCCCTTTTACTGTTTTTTTTTCCAAGGTGGATGACCTCACACTTTCCGACATTGTATTCCATCTGCTAAACGTTAACCCATTCGCTTAACCTATCTAAATCTCTTTGCTGCCTCTCTGTGTCCTCTACACCACCCGCTTCCCCACTAATCTTAGTGTCATCTGCAAATTTTGTTACACTACACTCTGTCCCCTCTTCCAGGTCATCTATGTATATTGTAAACAGTTGTGGTCCCAGCACCGATCCCTGTGGCACACCACTAATCACCGATTTCCAACCCGAAAAGGACCCATTTATCCCTACTCTGCTTTCTATTAGCCAGCCAATTCTCTATCCATGCTAATACATTTCCTCTGACTCTGCGAACCTTTATCTTCTGCAGTAACCTTTTGTGTGGCACCTTATCAAATGCCTTTTGGAAATCTAAATACATCACATCCATCGGTACACCTCTATCCACCATGCTCGTTAGGATATCCTCAAGGAGGACCTCTTTGCGACGCTATCCGGTGGCAAACTTTTTTCAAAATTGGACCTGACCTCAGCTTACATGACCCAGGAGCTGGCGAGTGAGTCGAAGAAGCTGACCACCATCACGACACACAGGGGGTTGTTTGAGTACAACAGATGTCCGTTCGGGATTCGCTCGGCCGCCGCGATCTTCCAACGAAATATGGAAAGCCTCCTCAAGTCGATTCCAGGGACGGTGGTTTTTCAGGACGACATCCTCATCACGGGTTCTGATACTGAAGAACACCTCCACAACCTGGAGGAGGTGCTACGCAGACTGGACCGGGTAGAGCTACGACTGAAAAAGGCGAAGTGCGTCTTCCTAGCTCCAGAGGTAGAATTCCTGGGGATGAGGGTAGTAACAGACGGGATCAACCCTACTGCGTCCAAGACGGAAGCGATCCAGAGAGCACCCAGACCCTGTAACACGACGGAGCTGCGTTCGTTCCTGGGGCTCCTGAACTAGTTTGGTAACTTTCTTCCCAAATTGAGCACGCTGCTGGAGCCGCTGCACGTGCTCCTACGCAAAGGTCGCGAATGGATCTGGGGGGCAGCCAAGAAAGGGCTTTTATTAGAGCACACAATTTGTTGTGTTCCAACAATCTGTTAACGCTATATGACCCATGTAAGAAACTTGTGTTAACGTGCGATGCGTCGTCCTATGGTGTCAGGTGTGTGTTGCAGCATGTCAATGCCAAGGGTCAGTTACAGCCGGTAGCTTATGCCTCCAGAAGTCTGTCCCAGGCAGAAAGGGGCTGTAGGATGGTAGAAAAGGAGGCGCTAGCATGTGTATATGCGGTAAAGAAAATACACCAGTACCTGTTTGGCAGGAAATTTGAGCTGGAGACAGATCACAAACCCCTAACATCCCTTTTGGCCGACAACAAGGCCATAAATGCAAACGCATCGGCCCGCATACAGAGGTGGGCACTCACGTTAGCCACCTATGGCTACACAATTCGGCAAAGACCGGGCACCGAAAACTGCGCCGATGCACTCAGCAGGCTCCCACTAGCCACCACTGAGGGGGCTACCGAGCATGGTGCTGAGATGGTCATGGCTGTTGAAGCTTTTGGAAGCGAAGGCTCACCCGTGACAGCCCGTCAGATTAAAGTCTGGACAAATAGAGACCCGCTATTGTCTCTAGTCAAGAAATGTGTCCTGAATGGGGACTGGGCAGCCACGTACAGGGCATGCCCTGAGGAATTTAAACCATTTCACAGGCGCAAGGATGAACTCTCGATTCAGGCCGATTGCCTACTGTGGGGAAACCACATAGTCATGCCCCAGATGGGCAGAGAGGTGTTCATCAGAGAACTCCACAATGAGCACCCGGTCATTGTCATGATGAAGGCAATTGCCAGGTCACACGTTTGGTGGCCAGGGATAGACGCAGATCTGGAACTTTGTGTTCGCAGGTGCAACACGTGTGCCGAGCTGGGCAATGCGCCCAGGGAAGCCCCCCTTAGCCCTTGGTCCTGGCCCGCCGAGCCATGGTCACGCATCCATGTGGACTACGCAGGTCCTTTCATGGGAAAAATGTTTTTGGTTGTAGTAGACACCTACTCCAAATGGATCGAGTGTGACATTTTAAATTCAAGCACATCCTCTGCCACGGTAGAAAGTCTACGGTCAATGTTCGCCGCCCACGTCTACCAGACATCTTGGTCAGCGACAATGGCCCGTGCTTCACAAGCACTGAATTCCAGGACTTCATGGCAGGCAATGGAATTAACCATGTCAGAACGGCACCGTTCAAGCCGGCCTCAAACGGCCAGGCAGAACGAGCAGTGCAGATAATCAAACAGGGGATGCTCAGAATCCAAGGGGGTTCCCTACAAAGCCGCTTATCACACCTCCTGTTGGCCTACAGATCCCGACCACACTCGCTCACAGGGGTTCCACCCGCAGAACTGCTAATGAAAAGGACGCTCAAAACCCGGTTATCCCTTATACACCCCACCATGAAAGAAATTGTCGAGAGCAGGCGCCAGTCACAATATGACTACCATGTCAGGAATGCGAGAGGGCGATGTAATGATGTAAATGACCCTGTTTTTGTCCTCAACTACGCTGCAGGGCCCAAATGGCTCGCAAGCACTGTGATTGCCAAAGAGGGAAATAGGATTCTGGTCGTTCAACTTACCAATGGACAAATCTGCCGCAAACATGTGGATCAAACAAAAAGGAGGTTCAGCAACCCCATAGGAAGCAGAGGAAGAACACGATGTAGAGTTCACTCCTCAACAGGTGACCGAACGCAGGAACCAAGTGGAGGAGAGCCCAGTCACTGTGGGCAGTCTGGACAGGCCTGAGGCACCGCAAACAGCAGACACTCAGGCCAGCGCCCAATAACCGGAGCCCCAACTCAGGCGCTCTACAAGAGAGCGTAAACCACCAGAGAGACTCAACCTGTGATCCCAACAAGACCTTGGTGGGGGAGGTGATGTCATGTATTCAACCAGCATTGTAACCCACGTATAATCTGACCTAAGTTGTACACTGTGAGAACAATGACCACAAGGTGGTGAACTTGTGGGAGACACTCCTAACCTGGACCTTCAGATATAAAAGGGGAAGCTCCATCCACTTCCATCACTTGAATGCTAAGGAATAAAGGACAGGTCACAGACTGACCTTCTCTCAAGCATGGGCCTCGTGTGCATTTATACTGTATAGTAAGGACGTATCAGCTGGGAACAGCGAAGACAGCGAGCAAGATGTACGAGGAGCTTGTAACGCTGATCCAAGAACAACTCAAGTCAAAAGAGAGCATCCTCACAGCCAGACACTGGTTTTACACCCACCGACGGCCCGAAGGTCAGGAAATCGAAAATATGCTGCAGACCTCAGGAGGCTGGCGGCACTGTGTAATTTTGGCAACCACCTCACCGAAGCGCTGCGGGATATCTTTGTCATTGGAATCGGCCATGAGGGCCTTCTTCACAGGCTACTGTCTGCGGATACCACAGTCACGCTGCAGAAGGCCATCTCCGTGAGCCAAGCACTCATGACCTCGACCTGCGGCTCTAGGCAGATGACTCATCCTCTGGACTCAAACCTAGCAAGTACTGTGCACAGAGTGGCGCCTTTTAGAGGCTGGACTGTAGAACGTGAACTTTATCAGGGAAGAGAGAACAGGCCCCCGAGTCCCTTAACTCAGAGTCCGCCGAGGGCGTTAACTGAGTAGCTCCATGCTGGCGTTGTAGAGGGAATCACAGGGCTCACCATTGCCGCTTTAAAGACTATGTGTGTAAAGGCTGCAGCACAAAGGGCCACCTCCAGTGAATGTGTAAAATAAATATGACTCACTGTGTTGATGAAGAGTCTGCAGAGGGCCATGAATCCAGCGCAGATCATGAAACAATAGTCAGAGAGACAGCTCAGCCCCATGATGAGGTATATAATATGTTTACCTGCACCACTGAATGTTCCCCGTTGAGGATGGAAGTCAAGATAAATGGCGTTCCAGTCTTCATGGAAGTGGACACGGGGGCGAGCCAGTCAGTAATGAATCAAGGAGCCTTTGAGAGGCTATAGGATAATCAGGCTCAACGACCCAAGTTGGTCCCGGTTCAGGCAAAGCTGCGCACCTGCACCAATGAACTTATCCCAGTCATTGGTAGTGCGGATGTAAAGGTACTTCATGATGGCGCAGTGCACAAGTTACCCTGTGGATTGTTGCAGATGATGGACCAACGCTACTCGGCAGAAGGTGGATGGAGAAGATCCATTGGAGTTGGGAAGATTTCATCCCTCCAGCGATCGACGTCCCCCGCGCTCAGAGGCAAAGCAAGCCCTCACCTGAGGTTGGATCCAGCACCAGAGAGCAGACCAGCACAGCACCCGAGGCACAGACTGCTCAGCACAACTGCATGGAGCTGATCCAGCTGAGATGACCCGAATGCACCTTCTAGGCTCCAGTGGCAAGACTCCGGAGGAAGAAAATCGGAACCAAAGGTGACTTCCCAGCTTCGGTGGCAGAACCCAGGGAGAAGAGGATCATAGCAGTCGACATCGTGGATGGAGGAAAGATGGTGCCCAAACCACAAGGTGATGCACTGAAGAAAAAGATGGCGGTGGCCAGACCACGAGGTGCAGCGCTGATGGAGCAACACGTGGCACCAAACGAAGAAGAGGATTGGCATAAAGAGAGCAAGGTTCTCTTAAAGGAGGCCTGCAACCCACAACACTTAAAGGGACAGTTCCACAGTCTCAATGTAATAGCAACTGTGAATTAGATGTAAAATGTGTAATTGATGATCAGAGTTGTAAACATGCAACAAGCAAAGAAAAGTCGTGCGATCGCGATCAGAGCTACAGGTTATTTATTATGAGTAATGAATGTTGTGCGATGTAGGATTTCAACTGCATACAGTCAATGCAGCGGGCAGTCACCCATCAGGAGCACACAGGTCCAGCGAGCTACCCAATGTAGTAGCCTGCATCCCTGGAACCAGAGTTACGCACCACAGAGTGTGGCCACAAGCAGCCAATACATACAAGCTGCAAAGCAGCAATCTCAGGAGGGCAATGGCAACGATATCGATACCCTGCCCCTGATCGGCTCCACCTCGCAGACACCCATTGGCACCAACCGCCACGAGCCTGAAAGAGCATACCACGCTAAGGCCCAGATCCTATCACCACCAAGGCTACATCCTGGAACGAAGGGTCACCCGCAATGGTGCTCCCAAATGGGATTGGGACCAACCAGGATCCCAAACCAAATAACGCCCAGGCAAGCGAGTCAGCACTGCCAGACGACTACTCCTCAGGGAGCAGCAGCGACCCGGGCGCAAGGAAAGGACAGGAAGGTCACAGGCATCTGTGAACCTGCCTGATGCTAGGACAACGGCAAAGGCCCCAAGAGCAAGCAACTTGAGCCAACCCACTGCCAGCACTGGGTGCCGGGCCGCCACCAGACTACCTGGACACCATCCAGCAGTTCTGGTACTAGTTTGTCCTCACGCACCAATACTGATACCAAGTATATATCAAGTATGTACCTCACCAGTCAAATGTATTTGCCTCACAATTGTACCACAAAAGTAATGAGCCACTGGCATAATCTATATGTGGCGGGGGGGCGGAGAATGTAGTGGGCATGGATGCACAAACAGAAACCACCAGCACCTCCACCACCTACTCACCCAAGATGGAAACAACCCTCCAAGGGCCAACCAGATAGAGCTAAGCTCAGAGCACAGTCATTGCATGAAGGCGATTTGCACTAAAGGCTTGGGGGAGAGTGATGTCATGTATACTACATGGTTACTGCTTGTACTATTACAAGGTGTGCCAGGCCTAGTATAAAAGGCAGGCCACCAGGTGTGATCCTCACTCTGGAGTTATCAATAAAGGACTAAGGTCACTACACTTCAAGTACAACACATTGCCTCGTGGAGTCATTATCAGAGCATCTAAAGACATAACAATCACATCCACAGTTTTCAGCAGCTTCAACATAGGAACTGTCCCAGTGCACCAGACAGAGGGACAAGGGAGGAATATATAAGGGCAGCAGATGCTGAGCCATGATCAGAACGATGGGAGAGATGCAGAAAACAGTAGGATTTAGCCAAATCTTCCTGTCAGACCTTTGGCAAAGTTTTGACAAGATTAACTGGAGAAGTCTATTTTAAACTATCCCAATGAAATATAAATGTTGTGGTCCATTGCTCTTGACTTTGAGTTGCCGATCCATTCTCAACTTTTTTAGTAATCTAGGACCAGATAGTGGTGAAAACTGTTAGGTCTTTAGATGCTCTGATAATGATTCCACGAGGCAAAGTATTGTACTTGAACTGTAGTGACCTTAGTCCATTTAATATAACTCCAGAGGGAGGATACCACATGATGGACTCCCTTTTTTACCGGGGTACCTGTGGTGTACGGTGACCCCTGGGCCTCCACCAGTTACACCCTCTGGTGTATACAGTGTATACAGTGTGAACCTTGTAGATGGTAAACACACACAGAGTATATCTATAGTATACATATATAACATCACTCTCCCCCAAGTCCTTTGTGCCAATTACCTTTGCACTATGTGCTCTGGCTTAGCTCTCCCCAGACTTAAGTGCCAATAGTCCTTGCACCTTAGCTATGCTTTAGCTTGGCTCTCTCCCTGTTAACCCCCAAGTCCTTATTGCCACAACGTTGGGTAGTGGTTAACAGTTGGGATGGTTCCATGATGCAGTGGGGCTTCAGTGGGTTCTGAGTGTGATCCATGTGTGTGTCCATGGCTACATACATCCATTTCCCCCCCCCCCCCCCTCCACATGTAGATCATGCCGGTGGCTCATCACATTCGTATACATTCATATACATTCATATACATTCAAGTCCAGAAAAGGAAATTTACATTTACATCATTGCATTTATGGTGCAGCTGTGAGGCAAGTACATTTGACTGGTGAGATATATTGATGGTACATCTTTGGGATCAGTGCTGGGGTCAGCATCAGTGCGTGAGGACAAACTAGTTCCAGAACTGCTGGATGGTGTCCAGGTAGCCTGGTGGTGGTGCGGTGCCCAGTGCTGGCAGTGGGAACCCGGTTGGCTCGAGTTGCCTGCTCTCGGGCCTTTGCCGTTGCTCCTAGTGTCGGGTAGGTTCACAGATGCCGACCTCCCTGTCCTCTCCTTGCGCCCCGGGTCACTGCTGCTCCCTGAGGAGCAGTCGTCTGGCTGTGCACAGGGAACTGCTGACTCGCTTGCCTGGGTGTTATTTGGGATCCTGGCTGGTCCCGGTCCCAATTGGGAGAACCGTTGTGGGTGACCCTTCTTTCCCGGGTGTAGCCTTGGTGACATTGGGGTCTGGGGCTGCACCTTAGAGCAGTTTGCTCTTTCAGGCTCGTGGCGGTTGGTGCCATTGGGTGTCTGAGAGCTGGAGCCCATCAGGGGCAGGGTATCGATACCAGTGCCGTTGCCCTCCTGAGATCGCTTGCTCTGCAGCTTGTCTATTTTAGCTGCTTGTGGCCACACTCCGTGGTGCATCACTCTGGTCCCGGGGCGCAGGCTACAGCATCGGGTAGCCCGCTTGACCTGTGTGCTTCCGATGGGTGTTTGCTCGCTACATTATCTGAATACAGTTTAAATCCTATATCGCACAACGTTTCATTGCTTATTATAGATAAACTGTAGCTCCGATCGCAATCGCCCGACTTTTCTTTGCTTATTACATGTATAAAACTCTGATCATCAATTACAGGCTTTACATTTAACTCACAGTTGTTATTACATTGAGTGAGAATGTGGGACTGTCCCTTTAAGTACTGGCCTCCTTTAAGAGAGCCTAGCTATCTTTACCCCAATCCTCTTCTTTGCTTGATACCATGTGTTGCTCCATCAGCGCTGCACCTCGTGGTCTGGCCGCCGTCATCTTTTTCTTCAGCGCTTCACCTTGTGGTTTGGGCACCATCGTTCTTCCATCCACAATGTCGGCTGCGGTGATCCTCTTCTCCCCAGGTTCTGCCACCGAAGCTGGGGAGTCGCCTTTGGATCCGATTTTCTTCCTCCGGAGTCCTACCACTGGAGCCTGGAAGGTGCGTTCGGGTCGTCTCAGCTGGATCACCTCCACGCAGTCGTGCTGAGCGGTCTGTGCCTCGGGTGCTGTGCTGGTCTTCTCTCTGGTGCCGGGTCTAACCTCAGGTGAGGGCTTGCTTTGCCTCTGAGCGCAGGGGACGTCGATCGCTGGAGGGATGAAATCTTCCCAACTCCAATGGGTCTTCTCCATCCACCTTCTGCCGAGTAGCGTTGGTCCATCACCTGCAACAATACACAGGGTAACTTGTGCACTGCGCCATCATGAAGTATCTTAACTTTCGCACTACCAACGACTGGGATAAGTTCATCGGTGTAGGTGAGCAGCTTTGCCTGAACTGGGACCAACTTGGGTCGTTCAGTTTGATTGTCCCATAGCCTCTCAAAGGCTACTTGATTCATTACTGACTAACTCGCCCCCGTGTCCACTTCCATGAAGACTAGAATGCTGTTTATCTCGACTTCTATCCTCAACGGGGAACATTCTGTAGTGCAGGTAAACATGCTATATACCTCATCGTGGGGCTGAGCTGACTCTCTGACCGTCTTTTCATAATCCGCGCTGGATTCATGGCCATCTGCAGACTCTTCAACACAGTGAGTCATATTTCTTTTACACGTTCGCTGGAGGTAGCCCTTTGTGCTGCACCCTTTGCACAATAGTCCTTAAAATGGCACTGGTGAGCCTGGTGATTTCCTCCACAATGCCAGCCTGGTGCTAAGCAATTAGCCCCCCTCGGCGGACTTTGAGTTAAGGGACTCGGGGGTTGTTTTCTCTCCCCTGAGGAGATTCACGTTCTACAGCCCAGCCTCTAAAAGGCGCCATTCTGTGCACAGTCCTTGCCGGGTTTGAGTCCTGAGGATGAGTCATCTGCCTAGCGCCGCAGGTCGAGGTCATGAATGCTTGGCTCATGGTGATGGCCTTCTGCAGCGTGACTGTGGTATCTGCAGATAGTAGCCTGTGAAGAAGGCCCTCATGGCCGATTCCAATGACAAAGATATCCCGCAGCGCTTCGGTGAGGTGGTCACCGACATCACATGGTGCCGCCAACCCCTTGAGATCTGCAGCATATTTCGCAATTTCCTGACCTTCGGGTGGTCGGTGGGTATAGAACCGGTGTCTGGCTGTGAGGATGCTCTCTTTGGGCTTTAGTTGTTCTTGGATCAGTGTTACAAGCTCCTCGTACGTCTTGGTCATTGTCTTCACTGGTGCCAGCAAGTCCCTGATGAGGCCATAGACGGTGGGCCCACAACTGGTGATCAGGATAGCTGTGCACTTATCAGCCACTGTGGCCGGATCATCGCCTGCCAGGTCGTTTGCTGAGAAGAAATGGTCGTGCTGCTCCACAAAGGCTTCCCAATCATTCCCATTGGTGAACTGCTGCAACGTACCAAGGTTAGCCATTTTCGAGTGAAAGTCCATAATCTCGTTGCCAATTGTTATGTCTTTAGATGCTCTGATAATGACTCCACGAGGCAAAGTATTGTACTTGAACTGTAGTGACCTTAGTCCATTTAATATAACTCCAGAGGGAGGATACCACATGGTGGACTCCCTTTTATAGCTGGGTACCTGTGGTGACCTCTGGGTCTCCACCAGTTGCACCCTCTGGTGGTGCCAGCATAGTGTATACAGTGTGAACCTTGTTGATGGTACCTCCGGTAAACAAGTCTCCACTTATGCAACCATACAGTGACTACACAGAGAGTATATCTATATTATACATATATAACAAAAACATCATATAGTTTATTTTTGGCCCAATATTGTGATGGACTCTGGTGATAACATAGTCTATAAGAACATTAGAAACAGGAGTATAACCCCTTGAACCTGCCCCTCCTTTCAATTAGATCGTAGAATCTTAGAAACTTACAGGAAGGAGGCCATTTCGGCCCATCGTGTCCACACCAGCCGACAAAGAGCTATCCAACCTAATCCCACTTTCCAGTTCTTGGTCCGTAGCCCTGCAGGTTACGGCTCTTCAGGTGTAATCCAAGTACTTTTTAAATGTGGTGAGGGTTTCTGCCTCTACCACCCTTTCAGGCAGTGAGTTCCAAACCCCTACCACCCTCCGGGTGAAAACATTCCCCCTTAAATCCCCTCTGAACCTCCTCCCAATTACTTTAAATCTATGCCCCCTGGTTGTTGACCACTCTGCTAAGGGAAAAAAGTTCTTCCTATCCACTCTATCCAGACCCCTCATAATTTTATACACCTCAAAAAGGTCCTATGTTCCAAAGAAAACAAACCCAGCCTATCCAATCTTTACTCATAGCTAAAATTCTCCAGTCCAGGCAACGTCCTTCGAAATCTCCTCTGTACCCTCTTGAGTGCAATCACATCTTTCCTGTAATGTGGTGACCAGAACTGCACGCAGTACTCTAGCTGTGGCCTAATGGCTGATCTGTACCTCACTCTATTTTCCTGCCTTTGCTCTATATCCCGTGATACCTTTACCCAACAAAAATCGATTGATCTCAGTCTTGAAAGCTCCAACTGTCCCCCAGCATCCATAGCCTTTTGGGATAGAGTTCCAGATTTCTCCTAACCTTTGTGTGAAAAGATTCACTCCTGGATGACCTAGCTCGAATTTTAGGATTCTGTCCCCTTGTTCTTGACTACCCCACCAGCAAATAATTTCCCTCTATCTACTCCATGAAATTCGTTCAACATTTTAAACACCTCAATTAGATCACCTCTCAACCTTCTACTCTAAAGGGAACACAAACATATGCAGCCTACCCTCATAATGTAACCTTCTAAGTCCCGGTTTGAAAAAGATTCCTGGTAGTTAGCATTGAGGAAAATTAGAGGTGCAAATGATAGCCTCTATTGACTCTGGATCACTTCCTATGGACTGGAGGGTAGCAAATGTAACACCACTTTTTAAAAAAGGAGGGAGAGAGAAAACAGGGAAATATAGACTGGTTAGCCTGACATCAGTGGTGGGGAAAATGTTGGAATCAATTATTAAAGATGAAATAGCAGCGCATTTTGGAAAGCAGTGACAGGATCGGTCCAAGTCAGCATAAATTTATGAAAGGGAAATCATGCTTGACAAATCTCCTAGATTTTTTTGAGGATGTAACTAGTAGAGTGGACGAGGGAGAGCCAGTGGATGTGGTGTATTTGGACTTGCAAAAGGCTTTTGACAAGGTCCCAGACAAGAGGTTAGTGTGCAAAATTAAGGCACATGGTACTGGGCGTAATGTATTGATGTGGATAGAGAACTGGTTGGCAGACAGAAAGCAGAGAGTCGGAATAAACAGGTCCTTTTCAGAATGGCAGGCAGTGACCAGTGGGATGCTGCAGGGTTCAGTGCTGGGACCCTAGCTATTTAAAATACATCAATGATTTAGATGAAGGAATTGAATGTAATATTTCCAAATTTTCAGATGACACTAAGCTGGGTGGTGGTGTGAGCTGTGAGGAGGATGCTAAGTGGCTGCAGGGTGACTTGGACAGGTTAGGTGAGTGGGCAAATGCACGGCAGATGAAGTATAATGTGGATAAATGTGAGGTTATCCACTTTGGTGGCAAAAACAGGAGGGCTGATTATTATCTGAATGGTGACAGATTAGGAAAAGGGGAGGTACAACGAGACCTGGGTGTCATGGTACATCAGTCATTGAAGTTTGGCATGCAGGTACAGCAGACGGTGAAGAAGGCAAATGGCATGTTGGCCTTCATAGCTAGAGGATTTGAGTATAGGAGCAGTGAGGTCTTACTGCAGTTGTTCAGAGCCTTGGTGAGGCCACACCTTGAATATTGTGTTGAGTTTTGGCCTCCTAATCTGAGGAAGGATGTTCTTGCTTTTGAGGGAGTACAGCGAAGGTTCACCAGATTGATTCCTGGGATGGCAGAACTGACATATGAGGAGAGACTGGATCAACTGGGCTTGCATCCACTGGAGTTTAGAAGAATGAGAGGGGATCTCATAGAAACATATACAATTCTGACAGGATTGGACAGGTTAGATGCGGGAAGAATCTTCCCGTTGCTGGGGAGTTCCAGAACCAGAGGTCAAAGTCTAAGGATAAGGGGCAAGCCAATTAGGACCGAGATGAGGATAAACTTCTTCACTCAGCGAGTGGTTAACCTGTGGAATTCTCTACCACAGAAAGGTGTTGAGGCCAGTTCGTTAGATATATTCAAAAGGGAGTTAAATATGGCCCTTACGGCCAAAGGGATCAAGGGGTATGGAGAGAAAGCAGGAATGGGGTACTGAGGTTGCATCAGCCATGATCTTATTGAATGGCGGTGCAGGCTCAAAAGGCTGAATGGCCTACTCCTGCACCTAATTTCTATGTTTCTATGTTTCTAGCCTAGACTGTGGCCATCTCTCTGTGCTACTTAATCTGCAGCACCAGCGTTTCTATAGACTTCACCATCTCCCTATCATACCATTATATTTCCGTATCTAGTTTGTGTGCCATCGTCATAGGCAGTCCCTTGGAGTTGAGGAAGACTTGCTTCCACTCTAAAAGTGAGTTCTCAGGTGACTGAAGAATCCAATGCAGGACCTACAGACTCTGTCACAGATGGGGCAGACAGTGGTTGAAGGAAAGGGTGGGTGGGGAGTCTGGTTTGCCGCACGCTCCTTCCATTGCCTGAGCTTGCTTTCTGTATGCTCTCAGCGATGAGACTCGAGGTGCTCAGCGCCCTCCCGGATGCTCTTCCTCCACTTTGGGTGGGCATGGGCCAGGGATTCCCAGGAGTCAATGGGGATGTTGCACATTAACAAGGAGGCTTTGAGGGTGTCCTTGAAATGTTTCCTCTGCCCACCTGGGGCTTGCCTGCCGTGTCGAAGCTTCGCGTAGAGCGCTTGCTTTGGGAGTCTCGTGTCGGGCATGTGGATGGTATTGGGGGTAATGTACTGACATGGATAGAGAACTGGTTGGCAGACAGGAAGCAGAGAGTCGGGATAAACGGGTCCTTTTCAGAATGGCAGGCAGTGACTAGTGGAGTGCCGCAGGGCTCAGTGCTGGAACCCCAGCTCTTTACAATATACATTAACGATTTACATGAAGGAATTGAGTGTGATATCTCCAAGTTTGTGGATGACACTAAACTGAGTGGCGGTGTGAGCTGTGAGGAGGATGCTAAGAGGCTGCAGGGTGACTTGGACAGGTTAGGTGAGTGGGCAAATGCATGGCATTAGCAGTATAATGTGGATAAATGTCAGGTTATGCACTTTGGTGGCAAAAACACGAAGGCAGAATATTATCTGAATGGTGACAGATTAGGAATAGGGGAGGTGCAACGAGACCTGGGTGTCATGGTTCATCAGTCACTGAAAGTGGGCATGCAGGTACAGCAGGCAGTGAAAAAGTAAAATGGTATGTTGGCTTTCATAGCTAGGGGATTTGAGTATAGGAGCAGGGAGGTCTTACTGCAGTTGTACAGGGCCTTAGTGAGGCCTCACCTGGAATATTGTGTTCAGTTTTGGTCTCCTAATCTGTGGAAGGAAGTTCTTGCTATTGTGGGAGTGCAGCGAAGGTTCACCAGACTGATTCCAGGGATGGCTGGACTGTCATATGAGGAGAGACTGGATCAACTGGGCCTTTACTCACTGGAGTTGAGAAGGATGAGAGGGGATCTCATAGAAACATATAAGATTCTGACGGGACTGGACAGCTTAGATGCGGGATGAATGTTCCCGATGTTGGGGAAGTCCAGAACCAGAGGACGTAGTCTTAGGATATGGGGTAGGCCATTTAGGACTGAGATGAGGAGAAACTTCTTCACTCAGAGAGTTGTTAACCTGTGGAATTCCCTGCCGCAGAGAGTTGTTGATGCCAGTTCAATGGATATCTTTAAGAGGGAGTTAGATATGGCCCTTACGGCTAAGGGGATCAAGGGGTATGGAGAGAAAGCAGGAAAGGGGTACTGAGGGAATGATCAGCCATGATCTAGTTGAATGGCGGTGCAGGCTCGAAGGGCCGAATGGCCTGCGCTGCACCTATTTTCTATGTTTCTATGTTTCTATGATGTGGCCCGCCCAAAGGAGCTGGTCGAGCGGGTCAATGTGTTCTCGGTTTGTGTGCATGCATACAGTGACAGCTATTGTGTGTGACTACAGAAAGTCTGTGCTATAAGGGGACAAGCAGCTCATTAAAACACAGGACAAGACCGTGAGCTTTAATTTATTTAAAGCACCTTATTTCACACTCAGTATATTTCTAGTTCTGAGCATTTGTAGCTGCTACAGTGCATTACCTCTTTAAGAACACATGTCGTGGCACCCGTTTCAATTTATATCACGTTTACAGAACCTTTAATTCTGCCAACGATTAGTTCCTACATTGCAGTCAGTTAGATTACATTATTTAACAGAATACTAATGTAATTGTAATGATTTGCACTTTGTGCCAACAATTGTAACTTGTTCTCTCGACAAAAAGGCACTTTCCTGCACCCGATTGATTGTTCTGTGAACTGAAATCTCTATCGTTGTGCATGCTGTGAATGGGATAATCTGCCATGATGATTGATCTTTAATTATGGTATAATGCAGTGGGCCACATATGCAGTGCCCACCATACCCCTCCTTTCTACTCCAAAAATCAATAAGTACCATTGCATTCAGGCTAAAAATAATAGTGGGAGTTGTGTACAGACCACCAAGGAGAAGTAGTGAGGTTGGGGGATGGCATCAAACAGGAAATTAGGGATGCGTACAATCAAGGTACAGCAGTTATCATGGGTGACTTTAATCTACATATAGATTGGGCGAACCAAACTGGTAGCAATACTGTGGAGGAGGATTTCCTGGAGTGTATAAGCGATGGTTTCCTAGACCAATATGTCGAGGAACCAACTAGAGAGCTGGCCATCCTAGACTGGATGTTGTGTAATGAGAGAGGATTAATTAGCAATCTTGTTGTGCGAGGCCCCTTGGGGAAGAGTGACCATAATATGGTAGAATTCTTTATTAAGATGGAGAGTGACACAGTTAATTCAGAGACTAGGGTCCTGAACTTAAAGAAAGGTAACTTCGATGGTATAAGACATGAATTGGCTAGGATAGACTGGCGAGTGATACTTAAAGGGTTGACAGTGGATAGGCAATGGCAGACATTTAAAGATCATGTGGATGAACTACAACAATTGTACAACCCTGTCTGGCGTAAAAATAAAACGGCTCAACCGTGGCTAACAAGGGAAATTAGGGATAGTGTTAAATCCAAGGAAGAGGCATATAAATTGGCCAGAAAAAGCAGCAAACCTAAGGACTGGGAGAAATTTAGAATTCAGCAGAGGAAGACAAAGAGTTTAATTAGGAGGGGGAAAATAGAATATGAGAGTAAGCTTGCAGAGAACATAAAAACTGACTGCAAAAGCTTCTAAGATATGTGAAGAGAAAAAGATTACTGAAGACAAATGTAGGTCCCTTGCAGTCAGAATCAGGTGAATTTATAATGGGGAACAAAGAAATGGCAAGCCAATTGAACAAATACTTTGGTTCTGTCTTCGCTAAGGAAGACACAAATAACCTCTGGAAATACTAGGGGACCGAGGGTCGAGCGAGAAGGAGGAACTGAAGGAAATCCTTATTAGTCAGGAAATTGTGTTAGGGAAATTGATGGGATTGAAGGCTGATAAATCCTCAGGGCCTGATAGTCTGCATCCTAGAGTACTTAAGGAAGTGGCCCTGGAAATAGTGGATGCATTGGTGGTCATTTTCCAACATTCTATAGACTCTGGATCAGTTCCTATGGATTGGAGGGTAGCGAATGTAACCCCACTTTTTAAAAAAAGAGGGACAGAGAAAATAAGGAATTATCGACTGGTTAGCCTGACATCAATAGTGGGGAAAATGTCAGAATCAATTATTAAAGATGTAATAGCAGCGCATTTTGGAAAGCAGTGACAGGAATGGTCCAATTCAGCATGGATTTATGAAAGGGAAATCATGCTTGACAAATCTTGTAGAACTTTTTGAGGATGTAACTAGTAGAGTGGACAAGGGAGAACCAGTGGATGTGGTGTATTTGGACTTGCAAAAGGCTTTTGACATAAGAGATTGTTGTGCAAAATTAAAGCACATGGTATTGGGGTAATGTACTGAAGTGGATAGAGAACTGGTTGGCAGACAGGAAGCAGAGAGTCAGAATAAACAGGTCCTTTTCAGAATGGCAGGCAGTGACTAGTGGGGTAGCACAAGGTTCAATGCTGGGACCCCAGCTATTTACAATATACATTAATGATTTAGACGAAGGAATTGAATGTAATATCTCCAAGTTTGCAGATGACACTATGCTGGGTGGCAGTGTGAGCTGTGAGAATGATGCTAAGAGGCTGCAGGGTGACTTGGACAGGTTAGGTGAGTGGGCAAATACATGGCAGATGTGGTATAATGTAAATAAATGTGAGGTTATCCACTTTGGTGGTAAAAACAGGAAGGCAGATTATTATCTGAATGGTGACAGATTAGGAAAAGGGGAGGTGCAACGAAATCTGGGTGTCATGGTTCATCAGTCATTGAAAGTTGGCATGCTGGTACAGCAGGCGGTGAAGAAGACAAATGGCATGTTGGCCTTCATAGCGAGAGGAATTGAGTATAGGAGCAGAGAGGTCTTACTGCAGTTGTATAGGGCCTTGGTGAGGCCACACCTGGAATATTGTGTACAGTTTGGGTCTCCTAATCTGAGAAAGGACATTCTTGCTATTGAGGAAGTGCAGCGAAGGTTCACCAGACTGATTCCCAGGATGGCAGGCCTGACATATGAAGAAAGACTGGATCGACTAAGCTTATATTCACTGGAATTTAAAAGAATGAGAGGGGATCCCATAGAGACATATAAAATTCTGATGGGATTGGACAGGTTAGATGCAGGAAGAATATTCCCGATGTTGGGGACGTCCAGAACCAGGGTTCACAGTCTAAGGATAAGGGGTGAGCCATTTAGGCCCGAGATAAGGAGAAACTTCTTCACTCAGGGAATTGTGAACCTGTGGAATTCTCTACGACAGAAAGGTGTTGAGGCCAATTTGTTAGATATATTCAATTTTGAATGGTGGTGCAGGCTCAAAGGGCCGAATGGCCTACTCCTGTACCTATTTTCTATGTTTCTATGTTTCGACATTTCTAAACAGACTTTTCTAATTTACGTGATTACACATAAACAGAAATGTACAGCATGAACTAATGGTCCTAAGTAGTACGGTAGTGGTTATGTCTGCGCATACACAGAGGGTGAACTCCAGGACATAGTCAAAGTATATACTGAGGCGTACGAAAGCATAGGCCTTACGCTAAACATCAGTAAGACAAAGGTCCTCCACCAGCTGTCCTCGCCGCACAGCACTACCCCCCAGTCATCAAGATCCACGGCACGGCCCTGGACAATGAGGACTACATCCCTTATCTCGGGAGCCTCCTATCAACAAGAGCAGACGTTGACGACAAGATCCAACACCGCCTCCAGTGCACCAGTGCAGCCTTCGGAAAAGAGTGTTTGAAGACCAGGACCTCAAAACTGTCACCAAGCTCATGGTCTACAGGGCTGTAGTAATACTCTCCCTCCTGTATGGCTCAGAAACATGGACCATGTGCAGTAGACACTTCAAGTCGCTGGAGGGACAGATGCACCAACATTAGCATCCTCGAACAGGCCAACATCCCCAGCATTGAAGCACTGACCACACTCAATCAGCTCCGCTGGGCAGGCCACATTGTCCGCATGCCAGACACGAGACTCCCAAAGCAAGCGCTCTACTCAGAACTCCTTCACGGCAAATGAGCCAAAGGTGGGCAGAGGAAACGTTACAAGGACACCCTCAAAGCCTCCCTGATAAAGTGCAACATTCCCACTGACACCTGGGAGTTCCTGGCCAAAGACCGCCCTGAGTGGAGGAAGTGCATCCGGGAGGGTGCCGAGCACCTCGAGTCTCGTCGCCAAAAGCATGCAGAAAACAAGCGCAGGCAGCGGAAAGAGCGTGCGGCAAACCAGTCCCACCCATCCTTTCCTCAACAACTATCTGTCCCATCTGTGACAGAGACTGTGGCTGTCATATTGGACTGTTCCGCCACCAAAGGACTCATGTTAAGAGTAGAAGCAAGTCTTCCTTGATTCCGAGGGGCTACCTATGATGATGAGTGGTTATGTTACTGGACTAGTAATCCATTGATACTGGACTCGTAATCCCATCATGGAAGCTGGGGAATTTAAATTCAGTTAGTTAAATAAGTCTGGAATAAAAAGACAGTTTCCGTAATGGTGACCATGAAACTATCAGATTGTCGTAAAAATCCATCTGGTTCACTAATGTCCTTTAGGAAAGGAATTCTGCCATCTTTACCTGGTCTGGCCTACATGTGATGCCAGACCCACAGTGCTTGTCTCGTAACTGCCCTCTGAAATGACCTAGCAAGCTTTATTGCAGAGGGGATGGAGTATAAAAACAGGGAAGTCTTACTACAGCTATATACAGTGAGGCCACACCTGGAATACTGCGTGCAGTTTTGGTTTATGTAATGTATTGATGTGTGTATTGTCCTGGTACCTTAAATGTAATATAAGCACAAAGGTACACTACAGAGGGCGCTGTGGTGGGTAACCTGAAAGTACCTGCAAGAGGCAATATAAAAGGCTGACCACCACACCTGAGAGGCACTCTGGAGCTGAACAATAAAGGATGAAGGTCACAGCAGTTAGATTGACACCAGACCGTGTGGAGTCAGTGATTTGTGTGCTACGTACACCACATTGGCGACAAGGAAGCGGACGAACTACACGCAACCATGGCTACTCTGGGCTCACTAAAGGATTTTACCATGGGCAATGATTGGGAGGCCTTTATGGAAAGGCTCGAGTACTACTTCACAGCAAACGACCTGACGGAGGACACGGACGCACTGAGAGAGAAGCGTAAGGCGATATTGCTCTCCAGTTGTGACGATGAGGTTTACTGTCTCGTCAGGAATTTGCTGGCACCTGGGAGCGCCAGGGACAAGTTATACGAGGAGCTGACTGAACTCATTCGTGACCAGTTGAAACCGAAGGAGAGCATCCTCACGGCCAGATACAAATTTTCCCATCACTGCAGACCTGAGTGCCAGGATGTTACCAAATATGCTGCGGACCTCAGGAGACTCGCGGCGCCATGTGATTTTGGCGCACACCTTGACGAGGCGTTACGGGACGCTTTCGTTATGGGGATTGGCCACGAGGGCCTCCTTCACAAGCTGCTAGCCACGGAACCCACAGTCACTCTGACAAAGGCCATCACCATCAGCCGGGCACATATGACCTCGACTTGCAGCACCAAGCAAATAATCCACACAGTCTCGAACCCGGCAGGCACTGTCCACAGGATAGCGCCCACCACGGACAAAACTGCAGAACGTGGCTCTGCCCGGGTCAGAGAGCACGGACCTCGGGGTCCTGGAACTCAAGAGTCCGCTGAGGGGGGCCAATCAAGCAGTACCATGCTGGCGTTGTGGAGGAAGCCATGGGGCTCACCGGTGCAGGTTTGCAGAGTACACGTGCAATACCTGCCACACGAAAGGCCACCTTCAGTGTATGTGTAAAAGAAATCGGACTCACCGTGTGGCTGAGGAGATGGGGGATGATCCACTATTCAGCGAGGAGCAGGTAGAAAAAGATGAGGTGCTTGGACTGTATACGTGTACCGACGATTCGCCCCCAGTGATAAGGGAAGTAAAAATCAACGGAGTCCCTGTGAGTATGGAAGTGGACACGGGCTCGGGTCCCTCGTTGATAAGTCGGAGAACATTTGATAAACTGTGGATTAACCCAGCTGCACGACCCAAGCTGGTCCCAGTCACAGCGAAGCTGCGTACCTACACCAGGGAACTGATACCTGTTCTTAGCAGAGCGATGGTGCAGGTATCCCACGGGGATGAGACGCACGCTTTACCTTTGTGGGTCGTTGCAGGCGATGGGCCGACACTCCTCGGCCGGAGGTGGATGGGGACGGTCCGTGGGAGCTGGGAAGACTTCACCACTCCACAGGCTGCTGCTCCCCGGGGTGCTGCCGTGCCCCAGGTTCCCAGAGAGCAGCACCGACCGAGCTGGAGCTGCAGCCTCAATCCACCCACAGGCAAGCCCCAGCCCTGGACCTCACACAGAGATCCTGCAGCCTCAATCCACCCACAGGCAAGCAGAGCAAGCCCCAGCCCCGGACCTCAAGCCCCAGAGATCCTGCAGCCTCAGCCCCCACAGGCAAGCAGCCCCGCAGAGGCGGGCCTAGTGAGGGGAGGGGGAGTGAGCCGCCGGGGCGCTGCGGGCGGGGTGCGAGGGATCCAGGATGGTCGGCGGATCGGAGGGGCCCACGCAGAGGGAGAGTCGGGCGGCGGCAGCAGCTGGAGGTCGGCGGCCATGGCGGCTGCAGGGGAGGCGGCTATGGAGGCCGCAGGGGAGGTGGCTACGGTGGCTGCCGGAGAAGCGACGACGACGGCTGCAGGAGAGGCGGCAAGTCAGGTGGCAGCGGAGGGGAGCAGATGCTGCGGCGGCAGAGGGCATCCGGAGAGCAAGATGGCGGCGGCCTGGTGTCCAGAGCAGCAAAGCATCAAAGATGGCAGCGCCCAAGGAGAAGCCTTGTGGAATTTTACTGCCTCAAAGATGGTGACTTAAAAAGGAAATGCACCCGGGAGTCTTAAAAGGGCCTTACCATGTGGTGGCCCCCACAAAGGGCTTCTGTAAGGCAGAGCAAGTCTAAAATGAGCTATGTTAATGTGAGATGGCGGATTTATAATAAGAATTAATATTTTAATGCTGAATGACCACTGTATTTGTGTAAAATAGTGGATATGAAGTACAATTAATGATAAGAGCTAACAAGGAAATCAGGGATCCGTTACCAGTCAATAACTAGTTAATGTACCAGATAATATGTACCATACTAACGCACTGTCTATGCCTACCTGCCTTCGGTTGGACAAACAAGGTTGAGATCCCCGGCAACGGCTTCGGGACTGTGGGGGGGAGTGAGATGTTATGTGTTGATGTGTGTATCGTCCTGATACGTTAAATGTAATATAAGCACAATGGTACACCACAGAGGGCGCTGTGGTGGGAGACCTGAAAGTACCTGCAAGAGGCAGTATAAAAGGCTGACCACCACACCTGAGAGTCACTCTGAGGCTGTTCAATAAAGGATGAAGGTCACAGCAGTTAGATTAACACCAGACCGTGTGGAATCAGTGATTTGTGTGCTACATACACCACAGTTTCCATATTTACAAAAGGATATACTTGCATTGGAGGCAGTTCACAGAAGGTTCACTAGGTTGATACCGGGGATCAAGAGGTTGATTTATGAGGAAAGGTTGAGTAGGTTGGGCCTCTACTCATTGGAATTCAGAAGAATGAGAAGTGATCTTATCGAAACATATAAGATTATGAGGTGGCTTGACAAGGTGGATGCAGAGAGGATGTTTCCACTGATGGGGGAGACTAGAACTAGAGGGCATGATCTTAGAATAAGGGGCCGCCCATTTAAAACAGAGATGAGGAGAAATTTCTTCTCTCAGAGGGTTGTAAATCTGTGGAATTCGCTGCCTCAGAGAGCTGAGGAAGCTGGGACATTGAATAAATTTAAGACAGAAATAGACAGTTTCTTAAACGATAAGGGGATAAGGGGTTTTGGAGAGCGGGCGAGGAAGTGGAGCTAAGATCATGATCAGATCAGCCATGATCTTATTAAATGGCGGATCAGGCTCGAGGAGCCGTATGGCCTACTCCTGCTCCTATTTCTTATGTTCTCATGTACATCACCACCTTCTCAAGGGCAATTAGTGATGGGCAATAAATATTGGCTTTGTCAGCAACACCCACACCTTTTTTTAGGAAATAAATAAGGTTTGAATCACTCCACAAAGGATCACAATGTCTTCTTCAGGATATATTTCTTACGCAGCCCAATCATTATCAAGATTTCTTAAGCAAATAGGATTTGTAGATTTTGTGATATGATATGCATATGTGGCTGTGACACTATTCCTGGCTGCTACATTGGGGTCAAGTGCCAAACTAGTATTGAGCACTGAATGGAAGATGAGTAGCCACAGTGACATATTAATGCCAAAAGAAGCCATTCATGAGTCAGCTGTGGCTCAGTGGGCAGCACTCTCGCCTCTGAGTCAAAAGGTTATGGGTTCAAGTCCCACTCCAGAGACTTGAGCACAAAGATCTAGGCTGACACTTTGGTACTGAGGCAGTGCTGTCTTTCAGATTTAAAAAAATATTAGTTCATGGAATGTGGGCTCGCTGTTAAGGCCAGCATTTATTGCCATCCCTAGTTGCCCTTGAGAAGGTGGTGGTGAGCCGTCGCCTTGAACTGCTGCAGTCCGTGTGGTGAAGGTGCTCCCACAGTGCTGTAAGGGAGAAAGTTCCAGGATTTTGACCCACCGACGTTGAAGGAACAGTAATATATTTCCAAGTCAGGATGGTGTGTGACTTCGAGGGGAACTTGGAGGTGGTGGTGTTCCCATGCGCCTGCTGCCCTTGTCCTTCTAGGTGGTAGAAGTCACGGGTTTGGGAGGTGCTGCCAAAGAAGCCTTGGCGAGTTGCTGCAGTGCATCTTGTAGATGGTACACACTGCAGCCACGGTGCGCCAGTGGTGGAGAGAGTGAATGTTGAAGGTGATGGATGGGCTGCCAATCATGCAGGCTGCTTTATATTGAATGTTGTCGAGCTTCTTGAGTGTTGTTGAAGCTGCACTCATCGATGCAGTATTCCCTCACACTCCTGACTTGTGCGTTGTAGATGGTGGAAAGGCTTTGGGGAGTGAGGAGATGAGACACTCGCTGCAGAATACCCAGCCCCTGACCTGCTCTTGTTGTCACAGTATTTATGTGAGTGGTCCAGTTAAGTTTCTGATCAATGGTGACCCCCCTTGATGTTGATGGTAGAGGATTCAGCAATGGTAATGCCGTTGAATGTCAAGGAGCGGTGGTTAGACTCTCGATTTTTGGAGATAGTCATCACCTGGCACTTGTGTGGCATGAATGTTACTTGCCACTTATCAGCCCAATATTGTCCAGGTCTCGCTGCATCGGGCATGGACTGCTTCATTATCTGAGGAGTTGTGAATGGCACTGAACACTGCAATCATCAGTGAACATCCCCACTTCTGACCTTATGATGGAGGGAGGGTCATTGATGAAGCAGCTGAAGATGGTTGGGTCTAGGACACTGCCCTGAGGAACTCCTGCAGCGATGTCCTGGGGCTGGGATGATTGACATCCAACCACCACAACCATCTTCCTTTGTGCGAGGTATGACTCCAGCCATTGGAGAATTTTCCCTCTGATTCCCATTGACTTCAGTTTTACTAGGACTCCTTGATTCCACACTCAGTCAAATATTGCCTTGATGTCAAGGGCAGTCACTCTCACCTCACCTTAAACCAAAGTGCCGTTTGCTCTTTCAGGTGGACGTAAAAGATACCATGGCACTATTTCAAAGAAGAGCAGTGGAGTTATCCCCATGTCCTGCCCAATATTTATCCCTCAACCAACATTACTAAAAATAGTTTATCTGGTCATTATCACATTGCTTTTCGTGGGAGCTTGCTGTGCGCCAATTTGGCTGCCGCCTTTCCTACATTTACAACAGTAACTACACTTCAAAAGTACTTCATTGGCTGTAAAGCGCTTGGGATGTCCGGTGGTCGTGAAAAGCTCTATAGAAATGCAAGTCTTTCTTTCTTTCATGTCATATCCTGACATCATCTGACGAGTGGCCCATTAAAGATAATGCAATTCTCTGCTTTCCCCAGGCTGAAAACTTGCATACATTTACATTTCAAGGAAATAGTGGCCCAGCCATAAAATAATGACCTAATTAGTTCCTTAATGCAGACTGTGTCACCAACTAAGGGAACCATCTGGTTCTTATTGAAGCTATGGATTAATCAGGCCAGTTTCCTGCTCCCCAGTTGCAAAATAAGTATTTTTTCTGTTATAGATATCTGAAGTTAATTTTTTAATCAAACATACTGTGTCCACCTAAAGACTTCTAAAATAGAAGGCAGAAATCTTTCTTATTTAATGCAGGAAGAAAACTGCCTTCCTGGTGATAATACCATCATCTTCATAGGCAATCCCTCGGAATCGAGGAAGACTTGCTTCCACTCTAAAAGTGAGTTCTCAGGTGACTGAACAGTCCAATACAGGAATTACAGTCTCTGTCACAGGTGGGACAGATAGTGGTTGAAGGAAAGGGTGGGTGGGATTGGTTTACCGCACGCTCCTTCCACTGTCTGCACTTGATTTCTGCATGCTCTCGGCGACGAGACTTGAGGTGCTCAGCGCCCTCCCGGATGCACTTAGTGCGGCCTTTGGCCAGGGATTCTCAGGTGTCAGTGAGGTTGTTGCACTTTATCAGGGAGGCTTTGAGGGTTTCCTTGTAACGTTTCCTCTGCCCACCTGGGACCCGCTTGCCGTGTAGGAGTTCCGAGTAGAGCGCTTGTTTGGGAGTATTGTGTTGGGCATGCGGACAATGTGGCCCGCCCAACGGAGCTGGTTGAGTGTGGTCAGTGCTTAAATGCTGGGGATGTTGACCTGATTGAGAACACTGTCCTCAATCAGGGAATTTGCAGGATCTTGCGGAGACATCGTTGGTGGTACTTCTCCAGCGATTTGAGGTGCCTACTGTACATGGTCCATGTCTCTGAGCCATACAGGAGGGCAGGTATCACTACAGCCCTGTAGACCATAAGCTTGGTATAAGCACTGTATAAAAGTGCTCAGTGTCTTCCACACATTGTTACCACAAGCTTTATGCACAGTTACACTCCTTTTGTTATTAGAATAATCTCATTAGTTGGACTGAACGATTCGCAGAGAGTACCGTGATAAAGCAAACTTTTAACGCAAGCTTATTGAGTGAACTCAACAACATCGAAACTACAAATAAATTCAAAAACATTTCAACGTGTATTTTGGGGTGAATACTATCCTGATAAGTAATTCTCATTGAGCCAATAAAAAAAGAAACTGAGGATAATTCAGATATCAGTCAACATGCATTAATGAGCAGCTTCCGCTCGGCATGGTTTGGATTTGAGCTAAAGGGAAATGATAGAGACTTAATTACATGTCCTACCCACTTACCTTTCCACATCGACAGACGCAAGGTGCATTCGGGTGCAAAACTGCATCCCTCTAAACAGCAGGGAAATAATGCACCCTTCTATAGGAGTGTATGAATGCACCCTCCATGGCCTCACCCCTCCCTATCTCCAGCCCTACATCCCCCCGCCCCCCCGAGATGTCTGCGCTCCTCTAATTTTACCCTCTTGAGCATCCCTGGTTATAATCGCTCAACCATTGGTGGCCGGGCCTTCTGTTGTCTGGGCCCCAAGCTCTGGAACTCCCTGCCTAAACCTCTCCGCCTCTCTTTCCTCCTTCAACACACTCCTTAAAACCTACCTCTTTGACCAAGTTTTTGGTCACCTGCGCTAATTCCTCCTTATGCGGTTCGGTATCAAATTATTATGGCATAATACTCCTGTGACGCGCCTTGGGACGTTTCACTACGTTAAAGGCGCTATATAAATAAAACTTGTTGTTGATGTTATGGAACTACTGTTCATTTCCCTTCTCACTTAAAATAAGTATATTTTAAATAGTATCGGAGCAGGAATGGAAGGATTTGCCGGAAGCCACGATTGGTGAGATGGGCATGTTTCCTATTTATATCATTGAGCTAAATTCAGAAACCCAGCGTTATATATCTGTAAAGCATGCACTCCCATGTCCCGCCACCAGGGAGCGCATCCCCAGAAGTCCCAAGGGATCCCAGCATCCCTTGGGAGCACTGTATAAGCCGGCCCGTAAGACCTGTTCCTGACTCTGGAGTGTCTTATTAAAGACTGAGGTCACTGTTACTTTAACCTCCCTGTGTACAGCCTCATCTGTGTTAGGAACACAATAACTGGCGACGAGAATACGAATCCAACGCAAAGATGCAGCAAACTGTGGGCATCCTGGAGAAGTTCTCGGAGGGTGAGGATTGGGAAGCCTATGTTGAACGACTAGGCCAGTACTTTGTAGCCAACGAGCTGGATGAAGAAAGAAGCGCTGCAAAAAGGAGAGCGGTCCTCCTCACAGTCTGCGGGGCACCGACCTACAGCCTCATGCAGAATCTTCTGGCTCCAGTGAAACCCAGAGATAAGTTGTATGAGGAGCTGTGTACACTGGTTCGGGAGTATCTTAACCCGAGGGAAAGTGTGCTGATGGCGAGGTATCGATTCTACACATGCCAGCGATCTGAAGGTCAGGAAGTGGTGAGCTACGTCGCCGAGCTAAGGCGACTTGCAGGACAATGTGAGTTTGATGGCTACCTGGAGCAAATGCTCAGACTTTTTTGTACTGGGCATTGGCCACGAGACCATCCTACGAAAACTTTTGACTGTAGAGACACCGACCCTCAGTAAGGCCATTGCGATAGCACAGGCGTTTATGTCCACCAGTGATAACACCAAACAAATCTCTCAGCACTCAAGTGCTAGCAATGTTCCTAAATTAACTGGAACTGTGTTTGTGAGCAGAAATGTACAGGGCAGAAACCACAAGTCTGCAACTGCCAGCAGGCCTCAGCTGACCCAGATGACTCAGAGTCCCCAACAAAGGATGAATGCAAGGCAATTCACACCTTGTTGACATTGTGGAGGCTTCCAGTCAGCCTATTCATGCCGCTTAAAAGGGTAGTTTGCTAGAGCTGTGGCACAATGGGGCATCTCCAACGAGCTTGCAGATGATCTGCAAGCTCTGCAAAACTTGCTAACCACCACGTGGCAGAGGAAGATTGGTCCATGGTGGATCAAAGCAATTTCGAGCCTCAGAGAGAGGAGGCAGATGCTGAAGTACATGGGGTGCACACATTTTCGACGAAATGTCCACCTATAATGCTAAATGTAAAATTGAATGGCTTACCCGTAGCCATGGAACTGGACACTGACATTAGTCAATCCATCATGAGTAAAAAGATGTTTGAGAGACTGTGGTGCAACAAGGAACTCAGACCAGCCCTGAGCCCCATCCACACGAAACTGAGAAAGTACACCAAAGAGCTCATCACTGTCCTGGGCAGCGCCATGGTCAAGGTCACCTATGAGGGCACGGAGCATGAACTGCCACTCTGGATTGTCCCGGGCGATGGCCCAACACTGCTTGGAAGGAGCTGGCTGGGCAAAATCCGCTGGAACTGGGATGACATCTGAGCGCTATCACATGTCGATGAGGCCTCATGTACCCAGGTTCTGAATAAATTTCCTTCTGATTTTGAGCTCGGCATTGGAAACTTTTCCGGGGCGAAGGTGCGGATCCACTTGGTCCCAGAGGTGTGACCCATTCACCACAAGGCACGAGCGGTACCTCACATGATGAGGGAGAGAGTGGAAATCGAGCTGGACAGGCTGCAATGCGAGGGCATCTTCTCCCCAGTGGAATTCAGCGAGTGGGCCAGCCCAATTGTTCCAGTACTCAAAACTGATGGCACGGTCAGGATTTGCGGCGATTATAAAGTAACTATTAATCATTTCTCGCTACAGGACCAATACCCGCTACTTAAGGCAGACGACCTATTTGTGACGCTGGCAGGAGGCAAGACATTCACCAAGCTCGACCTGACTTCAGCCTACATGACGCAGGAACTGGAGGAGTCTTCGAAGGGCCTCACCTGCATCAACACGCACAAGGGACTGTTCATCTACAACAGATGCCCGTTTAGAATTCGGTCGGCTGCAGCGATCTTCCAGAGAAACATGGAGAGCCTACTCGAGTCAGTACCACGCACGGTGGTTTTTCAGGACGATATATTGGTCATGGGTCGGGACACTGTCGAGTACCTACAAAACCTGGAGGAGGTCCTCCAGCGACTGGATCGCGTAGGGCTGCTGCTGAAGAGGTCGAAATGCGTCTCATGGCAACAGAAGTGGAGTTTTTGGGGAGAAAGATCGCGGCATTCGGCCCACAGACGCCAAGACAGAGGCTATCAGGAATGCACCCAGGCCACAGAACATCACGGAGCTGCAGCCTTTCCTGGAACTCGTCAACTATTTTGGTAACTTCCTACCGGGGTTAAGCACCCTCTTAGAGCCTCTACATGTGTTATTGCGTAAAGGTGAGAACTGGGTATGGGGAAAAAAACAAGTAATTGCTTTTGAGAAAGCCAGAAACATTTTATGCTCCAACAAGCTGCTTGTATTGTATAACCCGTGTAAGAGACTTGTGCTAGCATGTGATGCATCGTCGTACGGAGTTGGTTGTGTATTACAACAAGCTAACGTTGCGGGAAAGTTGCAACCTGTCGCCTATGCCTCCAAGAGCTTGTCTAAGGCTGAGAGGGCCGACAGCATGATTGAGAAAGAGGCATTAGCGTGTGTGTGTTCGGGGCAAAGAAAATGCATCAGTACCTGTTTGGCCTCAAATTTGAGCTGGAAACCGATCACAAGCCCCTCACATTCCTGTTCACTGAAAACAAGGGGATAAATACTAATGCCTCAGCCCGCATACAAAGGTGGGCACTCGCACTATCATAGTATAACTATACCATCCGCCACAGGCCGGGCATCGAGAACTGTGCGGATGCTCTCAGTCGGCTACCATTGCCCACCACGGGAGTGGAAATGGCGCAGCCTGCAAACTTGTTGATGGTGGCGCAGCCCGCAGACTTGTTGATGGTCATGGAAGCATTTGAAAATGATAAATCATCTGTCACGGCCCGCCAGATTAGGATTTGGACCAGCCAAGATCCTTTGCTGTCCCTAGTAAAAAACTGTGTACTGCATGGGAGCTGGGCCAGCATCCCCGTTGAAATGCAAGAGCTAATCAAGCCGTTCCAGTGGCGTAAGGACGAGCTGTCCATTCAGGCAGACTGCCTGTTGTGGGGTAACCGCATAGTGCTACCCAAAAAGGGCAGGGAGACGTTCATCTCGAATCTCCACAGCACACACCCGGATATAGTAATGATGAAAGTGATAGACAGATCCCACGTGTGGTGGCCCGGTATCGACTCTGACTTAGAGTCCTGTGTACGGCAATGCAGCGTGTGTGCTCAGTTGAGCAACGCTCCCAGAGAGGCACCACTAAGTTTGTAGTCCTGGCCCTCCAGACCTTGGTCAAGGATCCATGTCGCCTATGCGGGCCCGTTTCTCGGTAAAATGTTCCTGGTGGTGGTGGATGCTTTTTCAAAATGGATTGAATGTGAAATAATGTCGGTAAGCACTGCCACTGCCACGATTGAAAGCCTGAGGGCCATGTTTGCCACCCACGGCCTGCCTGACTTACTGCTCAGTGACAACGGGCCATGTTTCACCAGTGCCGAATTTAAAGAATTCATGACCCACAATGGGATCAAACATGTCACAACGGCCCCGTTTAAACCAGCCTCCAATGGGCATGCAGAGCGGGCAGTACAAACAATCAAACAGAGCCTTAAACGAGTTACAGAAGGCTCACTCCAGACCCGCCTGTCCTGAGTACTGCTCAGCTACCGCACGAGACCCCACTTGCTCACAGGGGTGCCCCCGGCAGAGCTACTCATGAAAAGGACGCTTAAAACCAGACTCTCGCTGGTTCACCCCAACCTGCATGATCAGGTAGAGAGTAGGTGGCAGCAACAAAATGTAAACGTTGGTCGCGCCACTGTGTCACGGGAAATTGATCTGAATGACCCTGTGTATGTGCTAAACTATGGACATGGTCCCAAGTGGATCGCGGGCACGGTGATAGCTAAAGAAGGGAGTAGGATGTTTGTAGTCAAACAAGACAATGGACAAATTTGCAGAAAGCACCTGGACCAAACGAGGCTGCGGTTCACAGACTGCCCTGAACAACCCACAGCAGACACCACCTTTTTCGAGCCCACAACACACACCAAAGGATCAACGACACCACCCCGGACCAGGAAATTGAACCCATCACGCCCAACAGCCCAGCAAGGCCAGGCTCACCCAGCAGCCCTGCAGGGCCAACAACACGCCAGCCCAGTGAGGACACAGCCAACACACCAGAACAGATATTTGTACCGAGGTGGTCCACCAGGGAAAGAAAGGCTCCCGACCGCCTCACCTTGTAAATAGATTTCACTTTGACTTTGGGGGGGAGTGATGTTGTGTATCTGTAAAGCATGCACTCCCATGTTCTGCCACCAGGGAGCGCATCCCCTGAAGTCCCAAGGGATCCCAGCATCCCTTGGGAGCACTGTATATAAGCCGGCCCCTAAGGCCTGTTCCTCAGTCTGGAGTGTCTTATTAAAGACTGAGGTCACTGTTACTTTAACCTCCCTGTGTGCAGCCTCATCTGTGTTAGGAACACAATACCCAATGCAGGTTGTTTTAATTTCAAGATGAAACTAAGCTTGGCGGGGAGACGGGATGTGACTTGAGTCTGACGAAGCAGCCAATGAACTGCAGAAGGGTTCAAACAGAGTTTGTAAATGGTCCGAACTACAGCAGGTGGAACCGAGTGCAGTCACAAGGGGCCAGACTTTCCTGAGAGCCCCTCGATGCCCGATTGCCTGCCCAGAGAAACCACTAACGTTTTGCAAGTAACCCTGGCAAAAATTTCCATTATTAAGTTAAAAAAAATCGCTTGATGAGACAATGGATCTTGCACCAGTATTCTCGGCGGTTTCTCGGTGGTTAAAGGGGAAACTAAGTAAATTGGGTGGTTCTTAAAATTTAAAAAAAAATTTTGTTCGAGGCTGCGGTTGGGCCTAGAGAGGGGGGGGAAACTTTTAAAAAAAATTTTCACTGAAAAAAAATAAAAAGTTAAAAAAACATTCCCAAGACACTTTTATACCTAATCGCCATTTTACAATTAAAAAACAAATAAAGAACCTTTAACTGACCTTTCTTTGCAGAGTGCTCACCTACCGCCCGGTTTAAGCAGCTTTCACAGGGCGGTTCCCTCAGTGATCTGGACGGCCTTCTGTTGAGGCCAAACTTACGTCCTGGCGATTTTCTTGCCAGTGCACGTCAGCGGTTTGGTCCCGGCGGGCATTTTGAGATTTGGGCGATACCATCAAAAAACCAATGGGGAAACTTTCGCTGGGTGGTTTCTCTCCCAAAAACAGCTGTGCCGCTGAAAACCCGCCGAGAATAAAGGTGAAAGTTTAGCCCAAGGTGTTACACATTGCAAGGAAGTAGGGTATCTATACTAATGGTGTGAACACCAAGAGCCACTGCACTGGCCCCTCTGCACAAACCTCCGAGGCCCCCTGCTGCCATTGGACGGCTGGATGCAAGAGCTGAACAGATGGCCCCAGGCCCACAGTGCCCAAACAGCTGTTAGCTCTCGTTATAATAATGTGGGCAGCGGCTGGTTGCAGTCCTATGTCTTTGTGCCAAGAATGAGTCTGAGACGTGGAGTCAAACAGTTGCACGTTTGTTAAGGTTTAACTAAACATCAACTCACAGCCTGCACCAGAACTACAGGAGACACTTTGTGGTGAAAGATTGCAGGTCTCACTTGGTTGAGCTCAGCTCTCTCTCCTTTTTTTCTCTCCTTTCCCCTTTCTCTCTCCTTTCTCCTTTCTTGCTCTCTCCTTTCTCTCTCTCTCCTTTCCCCTTTCTCTCTCCTTTCTCCATTCTTGCTCTCTCCTTTCTCTCTCTCTCCTTTCCTCTTTCTCTCATTCTCTCCTTTCTCCTTTTTCTCTCTCCTTCTTTCTCTCTCTCTTTCCTTTCACTCTCTATTTCCTTTCTCCTTTCTTCTCTCTCTCTGTGCTCTCTCTCTCTTTTCTCTCTCTCTTTCCTCTTTCTCTCTCCTTTCTCCTTTCTCTCTCTCTCCTTTCCACATAAAGTGCCACATAAAAGGTTACTGCACAAGATACAAGTTCATGGGATTGTGGGTAATATATTAGCACAGATAGAGGATTGGCTAACTAACAGAAAACAGAGAGTCGGGATAAATGGGTCATTTTCCGGTTGGCAAACAGTGACTAGTGGGGTGCCGCAGGGATCAGTGCTGGGACCTCAACTATTTACAATCTATATTAATGACTTGGATGAAGGGACCAAGTGTAAGGTGGCCAAGTTTGCTAATGATGCAAAGAGGGTGGGAAAGCAAATTGTGAGGAAGACACAAAAAATCTGCACAGGGATATAGACACTAAGTGAGTGGGCAGATGGAGTATTAGCTTGGATGATGTGGAATCGGTATGGGTGGAGCTACGGAATACCAAGGAGCAGAAAACGCTAGTGGGAGTTGTGTACAGACCTTCAAACAGTCGTAGTGATGTTGGGGAGGGCATCAAACAGGAAATTAGGGGTGCATGCAATAAAGGTGCAGCAGTTATCATGGGTGACTTTAATATGCACATAGATTGGGCTTACCAAACTGGAAGCAATACGGTGGAGGAGGATTTCCTGGAGTGCATAAGGGATGGTTTTCTAGACCAATATGTCGAGGAACCAACTAGGGGGGAGGCCATCTTAGACTGGGTGTTGTGTAATGAGAGAGGATTAATTAGCAATCTCGTTGGGCAAGGCCCCTTGGGGAAGAGTGACCATAATATGGTGGAATTCTACATTAGGATGGAGAATGAACCAGTTAATTCAGAGACCATGGTCCAGAACTTAAAGAAGGGTAACTTTGAAGGTATGAGGCGTCAATTGGCTAGGATAGATTGGCGAATGATACTTAAGGGGTTGACGGTGGATGGGCAATAGCAGACATTTAGAGACCGCATGGATGAACTACAACAATTGTACATCCCTGTCTGGCGTAAAAATAAAAAAGGGAAGGTGGCTCAACCGTGGCTATCAAGGGAAATCAGGGATAGTATTAAAGCCAAGGAAGTGGCATACAAATTGGCCAGAAATAGCAGCGAACCCGGGGACTGGGAGAAATTTAGAACTCAGCAGAGGAGGACAAAGGATTTGATTAGGGCAGGGAAAATAGAGTACGAGAGGAAGCTTGCAGGGAACATTAAAATGGACTGCGAAAGCTTCTATAGATATGTAAAGAGAAAAAGGTTAGTAAAGACAAACGTAGGTCCCCTGCAGTCAGAATCAGGGGAAGTCATAACTGGGAATAAAGAAATGGCAGACCAATTGAACAAGTATTTTTGTTCGGTATTCACTAAGGAGGACACAAACAACCTTCCGTATATAAAAGGGGTCAGAGGGTCTAGTGAGAAGGAGGAACTGAGGGAAATCCTTATTAGTCGGAAAATTGTGTTGGGGAAATTGATGGGATTGAAGGCCGATAAATCCCCAGGGCCTGATGGTCTGCATTCCAGAGTACTTAAGGAGGTGGCCTTGGAAATAGCGGATGCATTGACAGTCATTTTCCAACATTCCATAGACTCTGGATCAGTTCCTACTGAGTGGAGGGTAGCCAATGTAACCCCACTTTTTAAAAAAAGGAGGGAGAGAGAAAACAGGGAATTATAGACCAGTCAGCCTGCCATCGGCAGTGGGTAAAATGATGGAATCAATTATTAAGGATATCATAGCAGCGTATTTGGAAAGAGGTGACATGATAGGTCCAAGTCAGCATGGATTTGTGAAAGGGAAATCATGCTTGACAAATTTTCTGGAATTTTTTTGAGGATGTTTCCAGTAGAGTGGACAAGGGAGAACCAGTTGATGTGGTGTATTTGGACTTCCAGAAGGCTTTCGACAAGGTCCCACACAAGAGATTAATGTGCAAAGTTAAAGCACATGGGATTGGGGGTAATGTGCTGACATGGATTGAGAACTGGTTGTCAGACAGGAAGCAAAGAGTAGGAGTAAATGGGTACTTTTCAGAATGGCAAGCAGTGACTAGTGGGGTACTGCAAGGTTCTGTGCTGGGGCCCCAGCTGTTTACACTGTACATTAATGATTTAGACGAGGGATTAAATGTAGTATCTCCAAATTTGCGGATGACACTAAGTTGGGTGGCAGTGTGAGCTGCGAGGAGGATGCTATGAGGCTGCAGAGTGACTTGGATAGGTTAGGTGAGTGGGCAAATGCATGGCAGATGAAGTATAATGTGGATAAATGTGAGGTTATCCACTTTGGTGGTAAAAACAGAGAGACAGACTATTATCTGAATGATGACAGATTAGGAAAAGGGGAGCTGCAACGAGATCTGAGTGTCATGGTACATTAGTCATTGAAGGTTGGCATGCAGGTACAGCAGGCGGTTAAGAAAGCAAATGGCATGTTGGCCTTCATAGCGAGGGGATTTGAGTACAGGGGCAGGGAGGTGTTGCTACAGTTGTACAGGGCCTTGGTGAGGCCACACCTGGAGTATTGTGTACAGTTTTGGTCTCCTAACTTGAGGAAGGACATTCTTGCTATTGAGGGAGTGCAGCGAAGGTTCACCAGACTGATTCACGGGATGGCAGGACTGACCTATCAAGAAAGACTGGAGAAACTGGGCTTGTATTCACTGGAGTTCAGAAGAATGAAAGGGGACCTCATAGAAATGTTTAAAATTCTGATGGGTTCAGACAGGTTAGATGCAGGAAGAATGTTCCCAATGTTGGGGAAGTCCAGAACCAGGGGCCACAGTCTAAGGATAAGGGGTAAGCCATTTAGGACCGAGATGAGGAGAAATTTCTTCACCCAGAGAGTGGTGAACCTGTGGAATTCTCTACCACAGAAAGTTGTTGAGGCCAATTCACTAAATATATTCAAAAGGGAGTTAGATGAAGTCCTTACTACTAGGGGAATCAAGGGGTATGGTGAGAAAGCAGGAATGGGGTACTGAAGTTGCATGTTCAGCCATGAACTCAGTGAATGGTGGTGCAGGCTCGAAGGGCCGAATGGCCGACTCCTGCACCTATTTTCTATGTTTCTATGTTTCTCTGACTATAAGGTGGGAAAATGAGAGGTTATCCATTTCGGCAGAAAAAATAGAAAAGCAAATTATAATTTAAATGGAGAAAAATTGCAAAGTGCTGCAGTACAGAGGGATCTGGGGGTCCTTGTGCATGAAACACAAAAAGTTAGTATGCAGGTACAGCAAGTGATCAGGAAGGCAAATGGAATGTTGGCCTTTATTGCAAGGGGGATGGAGTATAAAAGCAGAGAAGTCCTGCTACAACTGTGCAGGGTATTGGTGAGGCCACACCTGGAGTACTGCATTCAGTTTTGGTCTCTGTATTTAAGGAAGGGTACACTTGCATTGGAGACTGTTCAGGGAAGGATCACTAGGTTGATTCCACAGATGAGGGGGTTGACTTATGAAGATAGGTTGAGTAGGTTGGGCCTATATACATTGGAGTTTAGAAGAATGAAAGGTGATTTTATTGAAACATATAAGATAATGAGGGGGCTCGACAAGGTGGATGCAGAGAGGATATTTCCATTCATAGGCGAAACTAAAACTAGAGAACATAGTCTCAAAATAAGGGACTGCTCATTTAAAACTGAAATGAGGAAGAATTTCTTCTCTCAGAAGATTGTAAACCTATGGAATTCTCTGCCCCAGAGAGCTGTGGCGGCTGGGTCATTGAATATATTTAAGGCGGAGATAGACAGGTTTTTTGAGCGATAAGGGAGTAAAGGGTTGTGGGGAGCGGGCAGGGAAGTGGAGCTGAGTCCATGATCAGATTCGGTCTTCACAGTGGAAGACACAAAAACCATGCCACAAACTGCTGGTCACGGGAATGTGGGAAGGGATGACCCGAAGACAATCACTATCACTCGGGGGGTAGTGCTGGACAGGCTAATGGGACTCAAGGTGGACAAGTCTCCTGGGCCTGCTGAAATGCATCCCAGGGTATTAAAAGAGATGGCGGAAGTTATAGCAGATGCGTTCGTTATAATCTACCAAAATTCACTGGACTCTGGGGAGGTACCATCGGATTGGAAAGCAGCTAATGTAATGCCTCTGTTTAAAAAAGGGGCAGACAAAAGGCAGGTAACTATAGGCCAGTTAGTTTAACATCTGTAGTGGGGAAAATGCTTGAAGCTATCATTAAGGAAGAAATAGCGGGACATCTAGATAGGAATAGTGCAATCAAGCAGACGCAACATGGATTCATGAAGGGGAAATCATGTTTAACTAATTTACTGGAATTCTTTGAGGATATAATGATCATGGTGGATAGAGGTGTACCGATGGATGTGGTGTATTTAGATTTCCAAAAGGCATTCGATAAGGTGCCACACAAAAGGTTACTGCAGAAGATAAAATTACACGGAGTCAGAGGAAATGTATTTGCATGGATAGAGAATTGGCTAACTAACAGAAAGCAGAGAGTCGGGATAAATGGGTCCTTTTCGGGTTGGGAATCGGTGGTTAGTGGTGTGCCACAGGGATCGGTGCTGGGACCACAACTGTTTACAATATACATAGATGACCTGGAAGAGGGGACAGAGTGTAGTGTAACAAAATTTGCAGATGACACAAAGATTAGTGGGAAAGCGGGTTGTGTAGAGGACACAGAGAGGCAGCAAAGAGATTTAGATAGGTTAAACAAATGGGCTAAGGTTTGGCAGATGGAATACAATATCGAAAAATGTGAGGTCATCCACCTTGGCAAAAAAACAATAAAAAGGAATATTATTTGAATGGGGAGAAATTACAACATGCTGTGGTGCAGAGGAACCTGGGGGTCCTTGTGCATGAAACTCTTTTTGGAGTTTATCTGAAAAACATAAAACATTAAACCGTGCCACCCGACCTGGATGACACACCAGACATTTACAAGGCCCTTTTTTTCTTTTTTTGTGTTTTTTTTTGTGTTTTTCTTTTTTTTTTTTTTTGGGGCACTAAAATCACATTTTTCCCAGTGCCCCCTATAAAACGGGAGGGGGACACTAAAAGCACCGGCAATTAAAACAAATTAAACTTTAAAACATAAAATCAAATTAAAATTTGGTTGCCGGGCGTGATGATGCACTCCAGTCCCTCCGGTGCCCACCTCTCGCGGAAGGCCACGAGCATACCGGTGGACACCACGTGCTCCATCTCCAAGGACACCCTGGCACGAATGTACGCGCGGAAGAGAGGCAGGCAGTCAGGTTGAACGACCTCCTCGACCGCCCGCTGCCTGGACCGGCTGATGGCACCCTTGGCCGTGCCCAGGAGCAGTCCTACGAGGAGGCCCTCGGACCTACCCGCTCCCCTCCGCACAGGGTGCCCAAAGATCAGGAGAGTGGGACTGAAGTGCAGCCAGAATTTCAGGAGCAGCCACTTTAAATAATAAAACAGGGGCTGCAACCTCGTGCATTCCATAAAAACATGGAACACGGACTCTTCCAGACCGCAGAAATTGCAGGCGGCCTGGGAGTCCGTGAACCGGCTTAAAAATTTGTTGCACGGCACTGCTCCGTGCACCACCTTCCAGGCCAAGTCCCCGATGAATAGTGGGAGGACTCCCGCATAGAGTGCCTTCCATCGGGGACCCCCGCCTCCTCCGGACGGCAAGATGGTATGCCATGGCATGTCCGGACGGCCGGCGAGGATGGCAAAGTTGAGAGTGTGCAGGAGCAGCCCGTACAGTAAACCCCTCCGCGCGGAACTGAAAGGCACGGAGGGGATTTCCTCGAGGCGGCTCAAGTTGTGAAGCGCCGGCTCCCGAGGGAGGTTCCGGGGTTTGGCACCGATGAGGAATTCCGTCCGGACGGGGGTCAGTTCGGACGGGATCTCCCCACGTGCTTGAGCCTCCTCGATGCACTTAACAGAGTCAGGGCCCAAAGCTGTTTTTAGCGACTCTATGGCTTCGGCCGCGCGGCAGACGTTGGCTGAATTTAGGCGCCGCGCCAGCGTGTCTGGCGCCATCCAGCCCGCTCCTCCGCCATCGAGCAGGTCCCTGACCCTGGTCACCTCACCAGCCATAGCCCTCTTTTCCGACCGCCACATAAAACCTCGGTCGTGGAGGTACGGATTCCCGAGCAGCGGCTCCTGCAGGACAGTCGCCACTCCAGCCGGCGGAGAGCTGCGCTTGGTGGAGACTTTGTTCCAGACCCTGATGAGTTCCTTGTAAAAGACAGGCAGCTCCTGGAGGGCGGTCCTGACACCCCCCAAGTTCACAAACAGGAGCTGCGTGTCGTAATTGAGGTCGCGCTGCTGGCGGAAGAAATACGTCGCCAGAGCACACCACCTAGGAGGGGGCTCGACGTAAAGGTATCTCTGCAGGGTCTGAAGACGGAAAGTCGCGAGCTGGGTGCTGACGCACACCAACGACTGACCGCCTTCCTCAAGCGGGAGACTCAAGACCGCGGCAGAGACCCAGTGCTTCCTGTTGTTCCAGAAGAAGTCCACCGGCTTCTTCTGTATCTTGGCGACAAACGCAGGGGGAGGGGTCAAAGTGACCAGCCGGTACCACAACATTGCGGCCACCAGCTGGTTTATGACTCGCGCTCGACCCCTGTAGGACAGCACTCGGAGCAGTCCTGTCCAGCGCCCTAGGCGAGCGGCGACCTTGGCCTCCAGCTCCTGCCAGTTCGCCGGCCAGGCTTCCTCGTCGGGGCTAAGGTAGACTCCCAGATAGAGGAGTTGGGTCGTACTCCAGGCAAAAGGCCTGAGCTCCTCCGGCAGGGAGTCCACCCGCCACTGACCCACCAGGAGTCCGGAACATTTCTCCCAGTTGATTCTGGCAGAGGATGCGGCCGAGTAAATCTCCTGGCACTCACGCATCCTCCGCAGGTCAGCGGGATCCTCTACCGCGAGGAGCACGTCATCGGCGTAAGCCGAGAGGACGACCTCCATGCCCGGCCCTTGCAGAGCCAGTCCAATCAACATCGTCCGCAGGAGGCGCAGGAAAGGCTCCACGCAAACGGCGTATAACTGGCCGGACATGGGGCATCCCTGGCGCAGCCCTCTCCTAAAGCGAAGGGGCGCCGTCAAGGACCCGTTAACCTTAATCAGACACTCCGCGGCGGCGTACAAAAGTCGGATCCGGGCGACGAAATGCGTCCCGAACCCGAAAGCGCACAGAGTTCCGAGCAGATAGTCGTGATCCACCCTGTCGAACGCCTTCTCTTGGTCGAGAGATAGGAAGGCGACCAACAGACCAGCCTCCTGGGAATGATGGATGAGGTACCGGACCAGATGGATGTTATCGTGGATTGTCCGGCCCGGGACCATGTAGGACTGGTCGGGGTGGATCATGTGGTCCAGCACGGTGCCAAGGCGAGCAGACATCGCCCTGGCGAAGATTTTGTAGTCCGTGCTGAGGAGGGAGACCGGGCACCAGTTCTTAAGGAGGCGGAGATCGCCCTTCTTAGGCAGCAGGACGATGACTGCCCTGCGCCAAGAGAGGGGCATCTCCCCGGTCGCCAGACTTTCCCCCAGGACCCGCGCGTAGTCGCTCCCCAGAACGTCCCAGAACGCCCTGTGGAACTCCACGGTCAGCCCGTCCAGCCCCGGGGATTTTCCCCTCGAGAGCCGGTCGAGGGCACCGGTCAGCTCCGCCAGGCTTAGCGGAGCTTTCAAATTTTCACCGCCCTGCGGGCTGACTTTCGGCAGGTCCTCCCACAAAACTCTACGTGCTTCCTCGCTGGACGGATCCGGAGAGAACAGAGCCCCGTAATATTCACGGGCCCTGTTGTTGACACCCTCCGGATCCGAGACGAGAGAGCCGTCGTCGGCCAGCAGCGTCAAGAGCTGCTTACGGACACTCTGCCTTTTTTCCAGCAAGTAGAGGAAGGGGGAGCCGCGGTCCAGATCCCGCAGGAACCGGATCCGCGACCTCACGAACGCGCCTCGGGACCTGACGAGCTGCAGGTCCTTCAGCGCGGCCTTCTTCGCTTCGTACACCGTCCGCAGGGCCGGGTCCTCGATGACTTGACCGAGACGGGCTTCCAGGTCGAGCACCTCTTTTTCTAGGCGCCCGACTCCGGCCACCCGCCTCTTGGTCGACCCCCTCGCGTACTCTTGACAGAAGACGCGGATGTGAGCCTTGCCCACGTCCCACCATAGCCTCAAGGAGGGGAAGCCCCCCTGCTTCCTTCTCCAGTCGGCCCAGAATCGACGGAACGAGTCCTGGAACCGCACGTCCTCCAGCAGCTGGTTGTTAAAGTGCCAGTACGCGGACCCCGTCCTCGCGCGGAGTGAAGCGAGCTCCGCCCACACCAGGTGCTGGTCCGAACACGGCACCGGCCGCATGGAGGCCGCCGGGACGCAGGAAACGTACGCTCGAGACACATAAAGGCGGTCGACTCTGGACCATCCTACTCCAGGCCTCACCCAAGTAAAGGCGCTGGAGTCGGGGTGGAGATTTCGCCAGACGTCCACCAAGTCGAAGGACCCGACCAGGTCCCTCAACTTCTCCATCGCCGTCATGCACTGCGGGGCACCGGAGCGGTCCCTCGCCTCGAGGGTGCAGTTAAAATCCCCCCCGAGGACAATGCAGTCGCCGACGTCGACGGAGCCAAGAAAAGCGGACACTTCTTCGAAGAAGCGCGCCTGCTGCGGGCCGGGCTGAGGGGCGTACACGTTCACGAGATGGAGCGGCACGTCCCCTAGGCGAACCGTTACGTGCAGCAAGCGGCCTGGCACGGGCTCCTCGACCCCCAAGATCTCCGGCTGAAAATGCGGGGCCAGCAAGATGGCCACCCCACAAGAAGTGGCGGTGAGGTGGCTCATGCGGACCTCTCCTTGCCATTCCAGGTGCCACGTGGCTTCGTCTCCCGGAACGGTGTGGGTTTCTTGCAGGAAGCACACCGCATATTTCCGCTCCCGCAGGAGCGAAAAATTGTCAAATCTACGACGTGCCTCTCTGCCGCCGTTGATGTTGAGGCTGGCTATGGTTATCTTCATGACAAAAGCAGAGTGCAACCTCTACCTTAAGCTATTGCGGGGGAGGGAGCGGAGTCTTTTGTTGACCTCCACTCCTTCAGCAGCCTAGCGAGGAACTTTTTGAGCCGGCGCAGCTCAAGGCCTTGCGCCCTTGATAAGGGCCCGCCCGCGGCCATGGTTTTAGCGGCGGCGCGGACGGACGCGACAAGCAGCCCCGGCTCGGACCATCTTTCCAGGGCCAGGTGGGCTCGGTTGCGGCGACCCTGGCTCTCGACCAAAAAGTCCCGGAGTTCCTTTACAGGAATGAGGGGGGACTCAGCGGCGGGCACGAGGAGATCCACCGCCTCACTGGCGATGGACTCGAGATCTTCACCCGCGTCCTCCACCGGGTCCCCGTCCCCCTCCGGGAGGTCGCCACCAGCAGCCGGCCCATCGACCGCACGAGGTACGGCAAATGGCCCGGCCGCTCCATCCGGCCCTGGCTATGCCCCGATCCCACCCCCAGGATCGTCGGCAGAGGAGTCCCCACTGGGCTCTTTTAGAATTGGTGCTGGGTCAGGAAGTGACAGCGGAAGGGGTTCCTCCTCCGCCCCAGGAACCGGGGAACAAGGAGAGACCCGGCCATAGAAAATCCCCAGGCCCTCCAAGCGCTCCAGCTCCAAAGTAGGGGGCGAGGGTGAGTGTTCCTCCCCCTCCCCGCCGCCACCCCCGGCCCAGCGTGCACAGATTCATTAAAAGTGTTAATACTTTGTATTTCTGCCGAGTCGAGCAAATCCCGGGGGAAGTTGGGTATTGGCTGGGCGGGCTCAGGTTCGGCCTTTTCGGCCCCGCCCATCTCAGTCCCCGGGACGCTTGACCCGGCGGCTACGCATTCTTCCGCTGGCCCCATGCCCCCCACGACAGGCAGATCTTTCATGCCATCCCTGGGAGGCAGCGGCTGGGCAGCCTCGACTGCCTCACCCTCCCCGGGGACAGATTCCTCGTGCCTACGGCGCAGTTTGGGGGCGCCGGTGGGGGACGCGGGACACGCGGCGGGCACCGACTCCTCCGCGGAGGGATGTTGTTCCCCCCCCCCGCCTCATTGGAGCGGCGCCTCCTTTTTTTCCTGGGGGGGCACGGAGACAGGGAGACACCCGTGTCTGCCAAGGCCTCCCGCTCCACTCCCCCCTTTTTCTTATCTTGCCCGTGCCCGAACCCCTCTGCGGTATTAGTCAAGGGCTCGGGCGCGGGCTCAGGGCACCCCGCGCTCGCCGGTGACGGGGTTGGGCCGAGCGCGGTGAACAGCTTGTCTGGCGCACTAAGGGGACCCGCCTCTAGGCGTTTCGCCTTCTTCCGCGCCTTTTTTCTGGCCGGACGCACTCCCTCCCCCCCGCCGGAGGCCGTGAAAACAAAGGCCCCCGACGATGCCCGTGCACCCACAACTCCCGGCACGCGGACGCTACTAGGGGGAGGGGTGGCGGCGGCGCCAGCCTTGGCCGCCTTCGCTGGTTTGGCGGCTTTGGAGGCGGGGCAGTTCTTGCGAACGTGCCCCACCTCCCTGCAGGCATGGCACCGCACGCCATCCGACGTCCAAAAGACGCGGTAGGCAGTCCCCTCGTGCACCACATTAAAATTGCCCTCTGTCGTCTCCTCCCGCGCCAGCCGGACAAAGAGCTGGCGGCGGAAGGAGAACACGTGGCGCAGGCTGTTCTCCCTGAGGCCAAGCGGTATGGGGTTGATCCCCGACCTTACCTCCCCCAGTTGGTGTAGGTGAGGGAGGAGGAGCTCAGCAGGAACAAAGGGCGGGACGTTTGATAGAATGACCCTCTGCGCGGTGGCCTCAAGAGGGTCCACCGGCAGGAACGCCCCGCCCACCGTGAGCCCCTTTTCAATGGCCAGGGACACCGCCCGCTCCGACCCCAGGAAGAACACGGCCTTCCCAGACATCTTGGAGGCTGTGACAATGGCCGAGGGGCCGACTACCCCAGCCATCGCCCGCACGCACTCCTCAATGCTCATTGTGGGGTGAGTGTAGCTCTTGACCCCGTGTTTCTTAGTTATAAGTCTGAATAGTGGCAGGGCAGCAGGTGGCGCAGGAGGTGCCGTGGATGTGGATGCCGCCTGCGCATAAGTCCTAGCTGGCCCTGCCACCGGCGTAGATGGGGTCGCCATCACGGGGTCCCTTTAAGGGCTACACCCACCCCAAAGTCACAGGCCTTAATGGTCTTTAAATGGCCTCGTTTAATAGACGGAGCAGAGGAGCTCTTAACGAGGCACACCTCTCCCCTAGTTGACAATTGGGGAGGGGCCTTGCTCCCTCTGCTCAGTTGTCTTAATTGTTTTATATTTTTCCAATCAATTTGGGAGGAAAAGGGCTCTCAGAGAGAGAGGGGAGAGACAGAAAGTAACAGAGAAAGAGAGAGGGGGGTGGGAAGGGGGGAAACTGCGAGGGCAGGTCTCCCCTCGCAACTGTGGGTGGGTGCAATCCCCAGATGGCAAACAAAAATAGTCTTTGGGGTGGTCTTCGGGTGAGGGGAGAAGATGTCTTCACCTGGGGCAGCTAGAGCCACCAGGCACACACTCCCAACGATGTTAATTAGGGTGTATTAATTGTTTCTTCAGCCTGGTAGCTCCAGCTATCCCAGGCTAGGCAATGGGGGAGGGGTGCTTCAAAGGTGTGTGGGGCCTAGTTGTAAGCAAGGCCCCCACACACACTTCCACACACACACACCCCCCGCGATGTTCCGGACCCCGACTGGTCTTCTTTCCTCCCCCCACCGATACAGCAAAGTCTTTTAGGGACTGCACCAATACACCCACGTGTAGAATGGTAGAGTCTCCCTCCTTCCACACTGGATGTTGTTGTTGGTCTTTCCCCCTCTCTCCAACTCTTTGTAGAAATGGTGAAGTTGTTCAAGTTTTCTGCTTTTTTCCCTCTCCCTCTGGGTGAAAGTTGGTGGTGAAGCCCCTTCCTTCCTTCCTTCCTTCCTTCCTTCTCTTCCTGGGCTGATTCACAGGCCCAGCCAGGAGCAAAAGCAGCAGCTCCTTCTCTCACTGCTCACAGCTCCAACTGTTTAGGCCACGCCTCCACTGCTCCACAATTGGCCCAGGTGCAGCAGGTAATCAGGAAGGCGAGTGGTATGTTGGCCTTCATTGCGAGAGGGATGGAGTACAAAAGCAGGGAGGCCCTGCTGCAACTGTATAGGGTATTGGCGAGGCCGCACCTGGAGTACTGTGTGCAGTTTTGGTCATCTTACTTAAGGAAGGATATACTATAATTGGAAGGGGTACAGAGACGATTCACTAGGCTGATTCCGGAGATGAGGGTGTTACCTTATGATGATAGATTGAGTAGACTGGGTCTTTACTCGTTGGAGTTCAGAAGGATGAGGGGTGATCTTATAGAAACATTTAAAATAATGAAAGGGATAGACAAGATAGAGGCAGAGAGGTTGTTTCCACTGGTCGGGGAGACTAGAACTAGGGGCACAGCCTCAAAATATGGGGGAGCCAATTTAAAACCGAGTTGAGAGGAATTTCTTCTCCCAGAGGATTGTGAATCTATTAAATTCTCTGCCCAAGGAAACAGTTGAGGCTAGCTCATTGAATGTATTCAAATCACAGATAGATAGATTTTTAACCAATAAGGGAATTAAGGGTTATGGGGAGTGGGCAGGTAAGTGGAGCTGAGTCCACGGCCAGATCAGCCATGATCTTGTTGAATGGCGGAGCAGGCTTGAGGGGCTAGATGGCCTACTCCTGCTCCTAATTCTTATGTTCTTATGTTCTTTTCCCTTTCTCTCCTTCTTTCTCCTTCCTCTTGCTCTTCCTTTCTCTCTCTCTCTCTCTCTCTCTCTCTCTCTTTCTCTCTCCTTCTGTTCTAACTCAGGGCTATGATCCAATCTCATTTACACTGTCCCGAGCTGCATTGACCCATGAGCATCCTGCACTCCAAGCCCTGTGCACACATTTACTGTACCAGCTTCTATCAGTCTTTATCAAATGTTCCAGGCTACCTAAACATTTATCTCTATCTGACCGCAAATCGTGGTGTTTGGGGTTAGTAACTGTTATATATGCAGACTATAGATATACTCTCTGTGTAGTCACTGTATAGTTGCATAAGATGGAGACTTGTTATCTGATGTACTCTCAATAAGGTTTACACTATGTATATACTATGCTGGCACCACCAGAGGGTGTAACTGGTGGAGACTGGGGTTTCCTGCCCCTGTGGCAGAGGCTGTCCACCAGAGGGCACTATGGTGGGAGACCTGAGGGTCACCTGCATAGGTGTGCAGGGCCCAGTATAAAAGGCTTCCCACCATGCTTGTGCCTCACTCTGGAGTTACGAATAAAGGACCAAGGTCACTACAGTTTGAGTACAACACATTGTCTCGTGGAGTCATTCATAAGTACATTACAGACATAACAACTAGCGATGAGAATATGGACTTTCATGTGATTATGGCTACCTTTGGCACACTAAAAGACTTCGCAGAGGGTGATGATTGGGATGCCTTCACGGAAAGGCTCGAGCAATATTTTGTGGCAAACGACCTGGGAGACGGACACATTGGCGGTGAAGCGCAAGGCAATATTGCTGACCAGTTGTGGGCCCGAGGTCTATCGCCTCGTCAGTGACTTGCTGGCACCCATGAAGGCCAAGGATAAGACATACGATGAGCTGACTGAACTAATTCGCAACCAACTAAAACCAAAAGAGAGCATCCTCATGGCCAAGCACAGATTCCACACTCTCCACAGACCTGAGGGCTAGGAGATTGCAAAATATGCTGCTGACCTCAGGAGACTTGCGGCACCATGTGATTTCGGCACGCACCTCAACGAAGCATTGCGAGACATCTTCATTATAGGAATTGGCCACGAGGGCCTCCTTCACAAGCTATTATCTGCCGACACCACAGTCAACTTGCAGAAGGCCATCAGCATCAGTCAGGCGTTCATAACCTCGACCTGCAGCACCAAGCAAATTATTCATCCTGTGGACTCAAACCCGGCAAATACTGTACACAGAATGGTGCCTTTCACAGGCAAGACTGTAGAACGTGGCTCTGCCCAGGGCAGAGAGCACAGACCTCAGGGTTCCAGAACTCAGAGTCCACTGAGGGGTGCTAATCGAGTAGCACCATGCTGGCGTTGCGTAGGAAACCATAGGGCTCACCAGTGTCGGTTTGCTGAGTACATATGCAAAGCCTGTAACATGATGGGCCACCTCCAGCGTATGTGTAAAAGAAATATGACTCACCGCCTAGCAGAGGAGTCGGTAAATTACTTTGAATCCAGCAGGGAGTATGATGATTTGGCCAGAGAGGCAGCTCAGCCCCAAGAAGAAGTGTATGGAGTGCATACCTGCACCACCGATTGTCCTCCAGTGAAGATGGAAATCGAGATAAATGGCGTTCCAGTCTTCATGGAAGTGTACACGGTAACGAGCCAGTCAATGATGAGCCAGGATGCCTTTGAGAGGCTATGGAACGAAAAACGACCTGAGCTGATTCCAGTACAGGAAAAGTTGCGCACCTACACCAAGGAGCTGATCCCAGTCCTTGGTAGTGCGGATGTAAGTGTAATCCATAATGGCGTGGTGCATAAGTGTGGATTGTTGCAGGTGATGGTCCAACGCTACTCGGAAGAAGGTGGAAGGGGAAGATCCAGTGGAAATGGGAAGACCTCTTCACTCCAGCAATTAATGTCCCCTCTGCTCAGAGGCAGAGCAAAACCTCACCTTCGCTTGGGCCAGGCACCAGAGAACAGACCAGGACAGCACCTGAGGCACAGACCATCCATCACGACTGCGTGGCAATGATCCGACAGGAATGACCTAAAAGTACCTTCCCGGCTCCAGTGGCAGGACTCCTGGGGAGGAAAATCGAATTCACAGGCACTCTTCCAGCTTTTGTGGCAGAATTGCGGGAGAGAAGGATCAAGGCAGTCAACCTCAAGGACAGAGGCAAGATGGCGTCCCTGCTGCAGCGAGGTGCAGTGTGACTGAAAAAAAAGACGGCCGTGGCCGTGGCCGTATCACAAGGTGCAACACTTGGTGTCTAACAAAGGATTTGATTGGAGTAAAGCCAGCAGGGTTCTCTTAAAGGAGACCTGCAACCAACTGAACTTAAAGAGACATTGTATGCATGGCAATCAATGTAACGAACGATTAAGATTGTGATCAAAATGTTGTTGCAAGATGTCGGTACTATTCCGAATGTAAAGAATAAAATGTTGTTGTGAGATGTCGGGAATAGAGTATCCCCAACAGTAGCAAGTGAGCGAGTTCAGGAGGGTAAAGGTGCTGATCCTGATGCCCTGCCCCAGGTGTCCCCACAAGTTATAGGCCAGTGACCTCAGGGAGGGTGAAGGCACTGATCCTGATACCCTGCCCCAGGTCTATCCTACGCTGCAGGCACCCGATGGCACTATTCGCCACCGACCTGGAAACAAAAATGGCACCAATACACGCAGTTGGCCGCTGTTGCCCAGCACCCGGGTGGAGCCGGCGCAGCCCCCAGACTCGGCCATGTCTGGGAGCGAAAGGTCAGAACGAACGAGTTCCCCAAACGGGACCTGGAACAGCCAGGTTCCCAACACCCGTTAGAGAGCAGGCAGAAGATTCTGCAGCCCTCAAAGGAGGACAGAGAGGCCACACACATCTGTGGCTCTGCCCACCACTAGGCAATGGCAAAGGCCCTGAGTCCTGGCTAAGTGAGCGAACCAAGCCCACCCTGCTAGCAGGGGGCGAAGCGCCACTATCAGATGACCAGAACCCTGTCCAGTTGCTCTGGAATCTGCGTTCACGCGTACCTGTACTGCTACCTCAGTACTTACCATGACTGAACCATGAATGCAATCTACCCAATCCTGGCGCACGACCGTAAAACATAACGAATGTAAGTCACTGAACCAAGGTGTCATGATACAAACTGTAACTTTCTTTCTTTGTACTTGCACTGTGTCTGATGCTGTATGTTAATGCAATGGGCCTGCTGCATGATCTCGCTGTGAGCGCGGGGGGGGCGGGAAATGGATGTATGTAGCCATGGACATACATATGGATCACACCCAGAACCCATTGGAACCTCCACTGCATGATCGAACCATCTAAACTGGTAACCACTAACCAACGTTGTGGCAAAAGGACTTGGGGGTTAACAGGGAGAGAGCCAAGCCAAAGCACAGCCAAGGTGCAAGAGCTATTAGCACTTAAGTCTGGGGAGAGCTAAGCTGGAGCACATAGTGAAAAGGTAATTGGTACAAACACTTGGGGAAGAGTGGTGTTATATATGCAGACTATAGATATACTCTCTGTGTAGTCACTGTATAGTTGCATAAGATGGAGACTTGTTACCTGATGTACTATCAATAAAGTTTACACTGTGTATATACTATGCTGGCACCACTAGAGGGTGCAACTGGTGGAGACCGGGGTTTCCTGCCCCTGTGGCAGAGGCTGTCCACCAGAGGGCACCACGGTGGGAGACCTGAGGGTCACCTGCATGGTGTGCAGGGCCCAGTATAAAAGGCTGCCCACCATGCTTGTGCCTCACTCTGGAGTTGCGAATAAAGGACCAAGGTCACTACAGTTTGAGTACAACACATTGCCTCGTGGAGTCATTCATAAGTGCATTACAGACATAACAGTAACAGAATGTATTATAGAAAGAGTTGGGATGACAGAGTTAAACCTAAATGTAACCATGTGGAGCCTGAGCCAGAAAACAGGCTTCCTCTTGTACAGACAATGCACAGCCAGTTATATTTGCCGGCTTCTAACAATGGAACTTAACATCAATGCATTATTTTCCAACAAAGTGGAAAAGAGCACAATGATGGGGGCTTTGGTTCCCTCATTTTAATCTTTTTCCTGCATCGGCCCACAGATTTCCGGCCTCTCTGCTCCAGATCTGGTGTGAGGAGGCCAGAAGCGTGGGTCACGGGCTTGCCGTACTATGTAGAAGTTTAGTGAGTTTTTAAACTCTTCTGGCCAATATTTATCTCTCTTCTGGTATCCTGGCCAATATTTAACCCTCTATCAACATAACAAAAATACAGATTATCTGCTCATTATCACATTGCTATTTGTGGGAACTTGCTGTGCGCAAATTGGCTGCCACGTTTCCCACATTACAACAGTGACTACACTCCAAAGTAAAGTGCTTTGAGATGTCCAGTGGTTGTGAAAGGCGCTATATAAATCCAAGTCTTTTTCTTTCTTCTTGAGTGTACAGATCGACTCTTTTCGGTGATGAATTCTCTGGGTCGCGTCTGCAATGACTTGTCTTCAGCTTTTCCTTTTCTCAGTTGTCTTTTTAATTTAGCTCAACTGCCACATACTTTTAACTTTCACTATTGATTGTTACACAATGCTTTCCTTGATGCTTAGCAGCTGATGTTGTTAACACAGTGCATTTTAACCTTATTCAGTCAGGCAGGCGTTCCAGACAACAACGCTAGGTGATTAGAGTCTAACTTAAACTGGGTAATCCCACCGGGTGATTTGACCAATCAATGGCCCACTTGTTGATAAGACCCTAGGGTGAACCTCCCTTTTCTGGAACCCTCGAGGCCTGGCCTGCTCTGGATAAGGGATTTTTCTGGACGAGAGGTGGTCACGTTAAATTGGATGGTACAGGTACTGAGCAAGGGGATACCGGGGCTGGCTGGCTTGGGGCTGGGAGTGCGGCAGAGAGATCATGGGGGGGGGGAAATTGTGGGGTCAGGCCAGTGATTGCGGGAGTCGACAGCGAGGAAGGATGTCAATTTGTTTCTGTCGGAGTTCTGTGCATGCGCCACTTGGGGGCTGGGAATGGTTCTGGACGAGGGGTGGTTCTAGATAAAGGGGTTCTGGATAAGGGAGGTTCAACCTGTACTGAGGTTCACTCCAGTGCACCAATATGGTCTTTGAAAGTGGGAGCTCTCGCAAGATTGCTTGCTGCACTGATATCGGTTACAAAGACTCTAAACAATGACTTGGAAAGGTCAATGACCTGAAACAGCAATTCTGTTTCTCTCTCCAGGGATGTTGCCTGACCTGCTGAGTATTTCCAACATTTTCTGTTTTTATTTCAGATTTTACTTTTGTATTAAGGTCAAAGACTGCCTGGTTCATAGTTTTATCCAACACTCAATGTCTCTCATCCATAGAAGAAGAATCCTTTGGTTGGTATCACTTGCTTCTGTATGCTAGAATGGCATAAGGGAATGAATTAACATCTTTGGTTAGACAATTGGGAGTCAATTCTCTTGGTTGGGCTATTGGCAGTTAATCCCATTGGTTGTACGATTGTGAATTAATTCCATTGATTGGGCGATTGTGAATTAATCCCATTGGTTGTACGATTGTGCATTAATTCCATTGATTGGGCGATTGTGAATTAATCCCATTGGTTGTACGATTGTGCATTAATTCCATTGGTTGGCCGATTGTGAATTAACCCCATTGGTTGTACGATTGTGCATTAATACCATTAGTTGGGTGATTGTGAATTAATCCTATTGGTTGGCCGATTGTGAATTAATCCCATTGGTTGGCCGATTGTGAATTAATCCCATTGGTTGGGCGATTGCGAATTAATCCCATTGATTGGGTGATTGTGAATTAATCCCAAAGAAACATAGATAGAAACATAGAAAATAGGTGCAGGAGTAGGCCATTCGGCCCTTCTAGCCTGCACCCCATTCAATGAGTTCATGGCTGAACATGCAACTTCAGTACCCCATTCTTGCTTTCTCGCCATACCCCTTGATTCCCCCTAGTAGTAAGGACTTCATCTAACTCCTTTTTGAATATATTTAGTGAATTGGCCTCAACAACTTTCTGTGGTAGAGAATTCCACAGGTTCACCACTCTCTGGGTGAAGAAATTTCTCCTCATCTCGGTCCTAAATGGCTTACCCCTTATCCTTAGACTGTGACCCTTGGTTCTGGAATTCCCCAACATTGGGAACATTCTTCCTGCATCTAACCTGTCTGAACCCATCAGAATTTTAAACATTTCTATGAGGTCCCCTCTCATTCTTCTGAACTCCAGTGAATACAAGCCCAGTTTCTCCAGTCTTTCTTGATAGGTCAGTCCCGCCATCCCGTGAATCAGTCTGGTGAACCTTTGCTGCACTCCCTCAATAGCAAGAATGTCCTTCGTCAAGTTAGGAGACCAAAACTGTACACAATACTCCAGGTGTGGCCTCACCAAGGCCCTGTACAACTGTAGCAACACCTCCCTGCCCCTGTACTCAAATCCCCTCGCTATGAAGGCCAACATGCCATTTGCTTTCTTAACCGCCTGCTGTACCTGCATGCCAACCTTCAATGACTGATGTACCATGACACCCAGATCTCGTTGCAGCTCCCCTTTTCCTAATCTGTCACCATTCAGATAATAGTCTGTCTCTCTCTGTTTTTACCACCAAAATGGATAACCTCACATTTATCCACATTATACTTCATCTGCCATGCATTTGCCCACTCACCTAACCTATCCAAGTCACTCTGCAGCCTCATAGCATCCTCTTCGCAGCTCACACTGCCACCCAACTTAGTGTCATCCGAAAATTTGGAGATACTACATTTAATCCCCTTGTCTAAATCATTAATGTACAGTGTAAACAGCTGGGGCCCCAGCACAGAACCTTGAGGTGCCCCACTAGTCACTGCCTACCATTCTGAAAAGTACCCATTTACTCCTACTCTTTGCTTCCTGTCTGACAACCAGTTCTCAATCCATGTCAGCACACTACCCCCAATCCCATGTGCTTTAACTTTGCACATTAATCTCTTGTGTGGGACCTTGTCGAAAGCCTTCTGAAAGTCCAAATATACCACATCAACTGGTTCTCCCTTGTCCACTACTGGAAACATACTCAAAAAATTCCAGAAGATTTGTCAAGCATGATTTCCCTTGGTTGTACGATTGTGTATTAATCCCATTAGTTGGGTGATTGGGAATTAATCCTATTGGATGAACTATAGCTAAACTGCACAGTATATGTTGCACTGGCACTATATTGTCGCGTTAATGCAGCCTCAGAAAGCCAGACCAAGAACCCCTGGACCATATACAATGATCACCTCCGCCAAGCATTCAAAACAAATAAACAGACAAATCCTTGAAAGATGCTGCCATTGGTGCCTGTTTCGTTTGGATCATGAGAAACTGATATTTTGTGCGGGTTCTCTGTGTTTCTGCATTCACCATTCTGATCCTACCGGCAGAAACGTACACCAGCAAAAAACTGGATCCGTGATGCTGCCAGGGTAACACAGTGAGATCAAGCATTGTAAAAGCAAGGATCTTGTTCACAGATGGCAGTCTGCCCATCTGAACTAAACATTGGACAATGTAAATGTCTTTTCTGCACCATATCACTGTCAATCTGAACTGAAAGATCAAAACCTATTGATGCTGTTGAATATTACACAAAACTAAGTGAGCTGAGTGTTGGAGTGCCAGCATGCAAGCTCATGCCCACAGTTCCCCATACCGCGACTTATACCTGTTGGATTTAGGATACTCACTGCCCTTCCCTTGTGATACAGGCACGTGGACTCAAAAGATAGAGTGAGGTCTAATTAATACTATATTGATAAACGTACTAATGCAACCCATTACAGGCAGTGTTCATGGCGTGAGGCGACAGTCCGGGGTGCGTGGAGGCCTACAAAAGGCCGCGAGACAAGGAGTCGGGCAGCGTCGGCGAGAGGCCTATAAAAGACGTACTTGTGCAGCTACAGGGAGTAGGCAAAAAAGAAGTAGAAAGAAACAAAGGTGACATCACAGCCAAGGGGGTAAGTGAATGGCTGGTGATTGGTGAGTAGCTTTTCTTTTTTCTCTTCTATAACAGTGAGTAAACTTTAGCATTGTTGTTGCCAATTTAAGTGTATCTAAGGGTTAAGTAATGGCAGGAGAGCTCAGTCACGTGATATGCTCCTCCTGTACCATGTGGGAACTCACGGACACTTCCGGTGTCCCTGACGACTACGTGTGCGGGAAGTGTATCCGCTCCAGCTCCTGACGGTCCGCGTTGCGGAATTGGAGCTGAGGGTGGATTTACTCCAGATTATCCACGATGCTGAGAATGACGTGAGTAGCACGTGTAGCGAGTTGGTCTTACCGCAGGTAAAGGGTCCACAGCCAGCTAGGGAATGGAAGACCAGTAGGAAGAGCAGTGCAAGGAAGGTAGTGCAGGGGTCCCCTGCGGTCATCCCCCTGCAAAACAGATACACTGCTTTGAGTACTGTTGAGGGGGATGACTCATCAGGGGAGGGCAGCAGCAGCCAGGTTCATGGCACCGTGGCTGGCTCTGTTGCACAGGAAGGCAGGAAAAAGAGTGGGAGAGCGATAGTGATAGGGGATTCAATTGTAAGGGGAATAGATAAGCGTTTCTGCGGCCGCAACCGAGACTCCAGGATGGTATGTTGCCTCCCTGGTGCAAGGGTCAAGGATGTCTCGGAGCGGGTGCAGGACATTCTAAAAAGGGAGGGAGAACAGCCAGTTGTTGTGGTGCACATTGGTACCAACGACATAGGTAAAAAAAGGGATGAGGTCCTACGAGACGAATTTAAGGAGCTAGGAGCTAAATTAAAATGTAGGATCTCAAAAGTAGTAATCTTGGGATTGCTAACAGTGCCACGAGCTAGTCAGAGTAGGAATTGCAGGATAGCTCAGATGAATACGTGGCTTGAGCAGTGGTGCAGCAAGGAGGGATTCAAATTCCTGGGGCATTGGAACTGGTTCTGGGCGAGGTGGGACCAGTACAAACCGGACGGTCTTCACCTGGGCAGGACCGGAACCAATGTCCTCGGGGGAGTGTTTGCTCGTGCTGTTGGGGAGGAGTTAAAACTAATATGGCAGGGGGATGGGAACCAATGCAGGGAGACAGAGGGAAACAAAATGGAGACAAAAGCAAAAGACAGAAAGGAGATGAGCAAATGTGGAGGGCAGAGAAACCCAAGGCAAAAAACAAAAAGGGCCACTGTACAGCAAAATTCTAAAGGGTCAAAGTGTAATAAAAAGGCAAGCATGAAAGCTCGGTGCCTCAATGCGAGGAGTATTCGGAACCCAGGAGAGGGCTCTGAGCTAGTTAGAGTGGGTGAGAGCTCAGATGAACAGGACCCCAAGAAAGAATGCAAAAGGCAGGAGGCAACAGAGCAGAGTAGCACTGGGGTAAGTGTAAACCACAAGGTGATAGGAAGGGACAATATGTATGAATATAAAGGGGCTGCAGGAGGGGTCAAAACTAAATATCATGGTTTAAAAACTAGTATTAAAACACTCTACCTAAACATACGCAGCATTCGAAATAAAGTAAATGAGTTGACGGCACAAATCATTACAAATGGGTATGATTTGGTGGCCATTACACAAACGTGGTTGCAGGGTGGCCAAGACTGGGAGTTAAACATACAGAGGTATCTGACAATCCGGAAAGATAGACAAGAAGGGAAAGGAGGTGGGGTAGCTCTGTTAATAAAGGATGATATCAGGGCAGTTGTGAGAGATGATATTGGCTCTAATGAACAAAATGTTGAATCATTGTGGGTGGAGATTAGAGATAGTAAGGAGAAAAAGTCACTGGTGGGCGTAGTTTATAGGCCCCCAAATAATAACTTCACGGTGGGGCAGACAATAATCAAGGGAATAATGGAGGCATGTGAAAAATGAACGGCAGTAATCATGAGGGATTTTAACCTACATATCGATTGGTCAAATCAAATCGCACGGGGTAGCCTGGAGGAGGAATTCATAGAATGCATACGGGATTGTTTCTTAGATGTAACAGAACCTACAAGGGAGCAAGCTATCTTAGATCTGGTCCTGTGTAATGAGACAGGAATAATAAACGATCTCCGAGTAAAAGATCCTCTCGGAATGAGTAATCACAGTATGGTTGAATTTATAATACAGATTGAAGGTGAGGAGGTAGTGTCTCAAACGAGCGTACTATGCTTAAACAAAGGGGACTACAGTGGGATGAGGGCAGAGTTGGCTAAAGTAGACTGGAAACACAGATTAAACGGTGGCACAATTGAGGAACAGTGGAGGACTTTTAAGGAGCTCTTTCATAGTGCTCAACAAAAATATATTCCAGTGAAAAAGAAGGGCGGTAAGAGAAGGGATAACCAGCCGTGGATAACCAAGGAAATAAAGGAGAGTATCAAATTAAAAACCAATGCGTAGAAGGTGGCCAAGGTTAGTGCGAAACTGGAAGATTGGGAACATTTTAAACGACAGCAAACAATGACTAAGAAAGCAATAAAGAAAGGAAAGATAGATTACGAAAGTAAACTTGCGCAAAACATAAAAACAGATAGTAAAAGCTTTTACCGATATATAAAACGGAAAATAGTGACTAAAGTAAATGTTAGTCCCTTAGAAGATGAGAAGGGGGATTTAATAATGGGAAATGTGGAAATGGCTGAGACTTTAAACAATTATTTTGCTTCGGTCTTCACAGTGGAAGACACAAAAACCATGCCAAAAATTGCTGGTCACGGGAATGTGGGAAGGGAGGATCTAGAAATAATCACTATCACTAGGGGGGTAGTGCTGGACAGGCTAATGGGACTCAAGGTAGACAGAGACCCAGTGCTTCCTGTTGTTCCAGAAGAAGTCCACCAGCTTCTTCTGTATCTTGGTGACAAACGCAGGGGGAGGGGTCAAAGTGACTAGCCGGTACCACAACATGGCGGCCACCAGCTGGTTTATGTCTAGCGCTCGACCCCTGTAGGACAGCACTCGGAGCAGTCCTGTCCAGCGCCCTAGGCGAGCGGCGACCTTGGCCTCCAGCTCCTGCCAGTTCACCGGCCAGGCTTCCTCGTCGGGGCTAAGGTAGACTCCCAGATAGAGGAGATGGGTCGTGCTCCAGGCAAAAGGCCTGAGCTCCTCCGGCAGGGAGTCCACCCGCCACTGACCCACCAGGAGTCCGGAACATTTCTCCCAGTTGATTCTGGCGGAGGATGCGGCCGAGTAAATCTCCTGGCACTCACGCATCCTCCGTAGGTCAGCGGGATCCTCTACCGCGAGGAGCACGTCATCGGCGTAAGCCGAGAGGACGACCTCCACGCCCGGCCCTTGCAGAGCCAGTCCCATCAACCTCGTCCGCAGGAGGCGCAGGAAAGGCTCCAAGCAGATGGCATATAACTGGCCGGACATGGGGCATCCCTGGCGCACCCCTCTCCTAAAGCGAAGGGGTGCCGTCAAGGACCCGTTAACCTTAATCAGACACTCCGCGGCGGCGTACAAAAGTCGGATCCGGGCGACGAAATGCGTACCGAACCCGAAAGCGCGCAGAGTTCCGAGCAGATAGTCGTGATCCACCCTGTCGAACGCCTTCTCTTGGTCGAGAGATAGGAAGGCGACCGACAGACCAGCCTCCTGGGAATGATGGATGAGTTCCCGGACCAGATGGATGTTATCGTGGATTGTGCGGCCCGGGACCGTGTAGGACTGGTCGGGGTGGATCATGTGGTCCAGCACGGTGCCAAGGCGAGCAGACATCGCCCTGGCGAAGATTTTGTAGTCCGTGCTGAGGAGGGAGACCGGGCGCCAGTTCTTAAGGAGGCGGAGATCGCCCTTCTTAGGCAGCAGGACGATGACTGCCCTGCGCCAAGAGAGGGGCATCTCCCCGGTTGCCAGACTTTCCCCCAGGACCCGCGCGTAGTCGCTCCCCAGGATGTCCCAGTACGCCCTGTGGAACTCCACGGTCAGCCCGTCCAGCCCCGGGGATTTTCCTCTCGAGAGCCGGTCGAGGGCATCGGTCAGCTCCGCCAGGCTTAGCGGAGCTTCCAAATTTTCACCGCCCTCCGGGCTGACCTTCGGCAGGGCCTCCCACAGAACTCTACGCGCTTCCTCGCTGGACGGATCCGGAGAGAACAGAGCCCCGTAATATTCACGGCCCCTGTTGTTGACGCCCTCCGGATCCGAGACGAGAGAGCCGTCGTTGGCCAGCAGCGTCAAGAGCTGCTTACGGACACTCTGCCTTTTTTCCAGCGAGTAGAAGAAGGGGGAGCCGCGGTCCAGATCCCGCAGGAACCGGATCCGCGACCTCACGAACGCGCCTCGGGACCCGACGAGCTGCAGGTCCTTCAGCGCGGCCTTCTTCGCTTCGTACACCATCCGCAGGGCCGGGTCCTCGACGACTTGACCGAGACGGGATTCCAGGTCGAGCACCTCTTTTTCTAGGCGCCCGACTCCGGCCGCACGCCTCTTGGTCGACCCCCTCGCGTACTCTTGACAGAAGACGCGGACGTGAGCCTTGCCCACGTCCCACCATAGCCTCAAGGAGGGGAAGCCCCCCTGCTTCCTTCTCCAGTCGGCCCAGAAACGACGGAACGAGTCCTGGAACCGCTCGTCCTCCAGCAGCCGGTTGTTAAAATGCCAGTACGCGGACCCCGTCCTCGCGCGGAGCGAAGCGAGCTCCGCCCACACCAGGTGGTGGTCCGAACACGGCACCGGCCGCATGGAGGCCGCCGGGACGCAGGAAACGTACGCCCGAGACACGTAAAGGCGGTCGACTCTGGACCATCCTACTCCAGGCCTCACCCAAGTAAAGGCGCTGGAGTCGGGGTGGAGATTTCGCCAGACGTCCACCAAGTCGAAGGACCCGACCAGGTCCCTCAACTTCTCCATCACCGTCATGCTCTGCGGGGCACCGGAGCGGTCCCTCGACTCGAGGGTGCAGTTAAAATCCCCCCCGAGGACAATGCAGTCGCCGATGTCGACGGAGCCCAAAAGAGCGGACACTTTTTCGAAGAAGCGCGTTTGCTGCTAGCCGGGCTGAGGGGCGTACACGTTCACGAGATGGAGCGGCACGTCCCCCAGGCGAACAGTAAAGTGCAGCAAGCGGCCTGGCACGGGCTCCTCGACCCCCAAGATCTCCGGCTGAAAATGCGGGCCCAGCAAGATGGCCAGCCCACTAGAAGTGGCGGTGAGGTGGCTCATGCGGACCTCTCCTTGCTATTCCAGGAGCCACGTGGCTTCGTCTCCCGGAACGGTGTGGGTTTCTTGCAGGAAGCACACCGCATATTTCCCCTCCCGCAGGAGCGAAAAATTGTCAAATCTACGATGTGCCTCTCTGCCGCCGTTGATGTTGAGGCTGGCTATGGTTATCTTCATGACAAAAGCATAGTGCTAACCTATTGTGGGGTGGGGGTGAGTCTTTTGTTGACCTCCACTCCTTCAGCAGCCCAGCGAGGAACTTTTTGAGCCGGCGCAGCTCAAGGCCTTGCGCCTTTGATAAGGGCCCGCCCGCGGCCATGGTTTTAGCGGCGACGCGGACGGAATCGACGAGCAGCCCCGGCTCGGACCATCTTTCCAGGGCCAGATGGGCTCGGTTGCGGCGACCCTGGCTCTCGACCAAAAAGTCCCGGAGATCCTCTACGGGAATTAGGGGGGACTCAGCGGCGGGCACGAGGAAATCCACCGCCTCACTGGCGATGGACTCGAGATCTTCTCCCTCGTCCTCCACCGAGTCCCCGTCCTCCTCCGGGAGGTCGCCGCCAGCAGCCGGCCCGTCGACCGCACGAGGTACGGCAAACGGCCCGGCCGCTCCATCCGACCCTGGCTCTGCCCCGATCCCACCCCCAGGATCGTCGGCAGAGGAGTCCCCACTGGGCTCTTTTAGAATTGGTGCTGGGTCAGGAAGTGACAGCGGAAGGGGTTCCTCCTCTGCCCCAGGAACCAGGGAACACGGAGAGACCCGGCCATAGAAAATCCCCAGGCCCTCCAAGCGCTCCAGCTCCAAAGTAGGGGGCGAGGGTGAGTGTTCCTCCCCCTCCCCGCCGCCACCCCCGGCCCAGCGTGCACAGATTCATTAAAAGTGTTAATACTTTGTATTTCTGCCGAGTCGAGCAAATCCCGGGGGAAGTTGGATATTGGCTGGGCGGGCTCAGGTTCGGCCTTTTCGGCCCCGCCCGCCTCAGTCCCCGGGACCCTCGACCCGGCGGCTACGCATTCTTCCGCTGGCCCCACGCCCCCCACGACAGGCAGATCTTTCACGCCATCCCCGGGAGGCAGCGGCTGGGCAGCCTCGACTGCCTCACCCTCCCCGGGGACAGATTCCTCGTGCCTACGAGCAGTTTGGGGGCGCCGGCGGGCACCGACTCCTCCGCGGAGGGATGTTGTTCCCCCCCCGCCTCATTGGAGCGGCGCCTCCTTTTTTTCCTGGGGGTCACGGAGACAGGGAGACACCCGTGTCTGCCGAGGCCTCCCGCTCCACTCCCCCCTTTTTCTTATCTTGCCCGCGCCCGAGCCCCTCTGCGGTATTAGTCAAGGGCTCGGGCGCGGACTCAGGGCACCCCGCGCTCGCCGGTGACGGGGTTGGGCCGAGCGCGGTGAACAGCTTGTCTGGCGCACTAAGGGGACCCGCCTCTAGGCGTTTCGCCTTCTTCCGCGCCTTCTTTCCAGCCGGACGCACTCCCTCCCCCCCGCCGGGGGCCGTGAAAACAAAGGCCCCCGACGATGCCCATGCACCCACAGCTCCCGGCACGCGGACGCTACTAGGGGGAGGGGTGGCGGCGGCGCCAGCCTTGTCCGCCCTCGGTGGTTTGGTGGCTTTGGAGGCGGGGCAGTTCTTGCGAACGTGCCCCACCTCTCTGCAGGCATGGCACCGCTCGCCGTCCGACGTCCAAAAGACGCGGTAGGCAGTCCCCTCGTGCACCACATTAAAACTACCCTCTGTCGTCTCCTCCCGCGCCAGCCGGACAAAAAGCTGGCGGCGGAAGGAGAACACGTGGCGCAGGCTGTTCTCCCTGAGGCCGAGCGGTATGGGGTTGATCCCCGACCTTACCTCCCCCAGTTGGTGTAGGTGAGGGAGGAGGAGCTCAGCGGGAACAAAGGGCGGGACGTTTGATAGAATGACCCTCTGCGCGGTGGCCTCGAGAGGGTCCACTGGCAGGAACGCCCCGCCCACCGTGAGCCCCTTTTCAATGGCCAGGGACACCGCCCGCTCCGACCCCAGGAAGAACACGGCCTTCCCAGACATCTTGGAGGCTGCGACAATGGCCGAGGGGCCCACTACCCCAGCCATCGCCCGCACGCACTCCTCAATGCTCATTGTGGGGTGAGTGTAGCTCATGACCCCGTGTTTTTTAGTTATAAGTCTGAATGGTGGCAGGGCAGCAGGTGGCGCAGGAGGTGCCGTGGATGTGGATGCTGCCTGCGCATAAGTCCTAGCTGGCCCTGCCACCGGCGTGGATGGGGTCGCCATCACGGGGTCCCTTTAAGGGCTACACCCACCCCAAAGTCACAGGCCTTAATGGTCTTTAAATGGCCTCGTTTAATAGACGGAGCAGAGGAGCTCTTAACGAGGCACACCTCTCCCCTAGTTGACAATTGGGGAGGGGCCTTGCCCCCTCTGCTCAATTGTCTTAATTGTTTTATATTTTTCCAATCAATTTGGGAGGAAAAGGGCTCTCAGAGAGAGAGGGGAGAGACAGAGAGTAACAGAGAAAGAGAGAGGGGGGTGGGAAGGGGGGCAAACTGCGAGGGCAGGTCTCCCCTCGCAGCTGTGGGTGGGTGCAATCCCCAGATGGCAAACAAAAATAGGCTTTGGGGTGGTCTTCGGGTGAGGGGAGAAGATGTCTTCACCTGGGGCAGCTGGAGCCACACAGGCACACACTCCCAACGATGTTAATTAGGGTGGATTAATTGTTTCTTCAGCCTGGTAGCTCCAGCTATCCCAGGCTAGGCAATGGGGGAGGGGTGCTTCAAAGGTGTGTGGGGCCTAGTTGTAAGCAAGTTCCGGCCCCCGACTGGTCTTCTTTCCTCCCCCCACCGATACAGCAAAGTCTTTTAGGGACTGCACCAATACACCCACCTGTAGAATGGTAGAGTCTCCCTCCTTCCACACTGGATGTTGTTGTTGGTCTTTCCCCCTCTCTCCAACTCTTTGTAGAAATGGTGAAGTTGTTCAAGTTTTCTGCTTTTTTCCCTCTCCCTCTGGGTGAAAGTTGGTGGTGAAGCCCCTTCCTTCCTTCCTTCCTTCTCTTCCTGGGCTGATTCACAGGCCCAGCCAGGAGCAAAAGCAGCAGCTCCTTCTCTCACTGCTCACAGCTCCAACTGTTTAGGCCACGCCTCTACTGCTCCACAATTGGCCCAGGTGCAACAGGTAATCAGGAAGGCGAATGGAATATTGGCCTTCATTGCGAGAGGGATGGAGTACAAAAGCAGGGAGGTCCTGCTGCAATTGTATAGGGTATTGGTGAGGCCGCACCTGGAGTACTGCGAGCAGTTTTGGTCACCTTACTTAAGGAAGAATATACTAGCTTTGGAGGGAGTACAGAGACGATTCACTAGGCTGATTCCGGAGAGGCGGGAGTCGCGAGAGGCAGCGGCCTATAAAAGGCTCAGCAGTCCGGGGAGCATCGAGAGAGGCGGGAGTCGAGAGAGGCAGCGGCCTATAAAAGGCTCAGCAGTCCGGGGAGCGTCGAGAGAGGCGGGAATCGAGAGAGGCAGCGGCCTATAAAAGGCTCAGCAGTCCGGGGAGCGTCGAGAGAGGCGGGAATCGAGAGAGGCAGCGGCCTATAAAAGGCTCAGCAGTCCGGGGAGCATCGAGAGAGGCGGGAGTCGAGAGAGGCAGCGGTCTATAAAAGGCTCAGCAGTCCGGGGAGCGTCGAGAGAGGCGGGAGTTGAGAGAGGCAGCGGCCTATAAAAGGCTCAGCAGTCCGGGGAGAGTCGAGAGAGGCGGGAGTCGAGAGAGGCAGCGGCCTATAAATGGCTCAGCAGTCCGGGTACCGGTGCAGCTCCAGCTGAGAGAAGTCAAAAAAGAAGTAGAAAGAAATCAAAAGGTGACGTCACAGCCAAAGTGGTAAGTGATTGGCTGCTGATTGGTGAGTAGTTTTTCTTTTTCTTTATTAATCAGTAACTTTTAACATTGTTGTCGGCAATTTAAGTGTATCTAAGGGTTAAGTCATGGCAGGACAGCTCGGTCACGTGATATGCTCCTCCTGTACCATGTGGGAACACGGGGACAACACCAGTGTCCCTGACGACTACATGTGCGGGAAGTGTGTCCACCTCCGGCTACTGACGGTCCGCATTGCGGAGTTGGAGCTGAAGGTGCAGGACATTCTAAAAAGGGAGGGAGAACAGCCAGTTGTCGTGGTGCACGTTGGTACCAATGACATAGGTAAAAAAAGGGATGAGTTCCTACGAAATGAATTTAAGGAGCTAGGAGCTAAATTAAAAAGTAGGACCTCAAAAGTAGTAATCTCGGGATTGCTACCAGTGCCACGTGCTAGTCAGAGTAGGAATCGCAGGATAGCTCAGATGAATACGTGGCTTGAGCAATGGTGCAGCAGGGAGGGATTCAAATTCCTGGGGCATTGGAACCGGTTCTGGGGGAGGTGGGACCAGTACAATCCGGACGGTCTGCACCTGGGCAGAATCGGAACCAATGTCTTCGGGGGAGTGTTTGCTAGTGCTGTTGGGGAGGAGTTAAACTAATATGGCAGGGGGATGGGAACCAATGCAGGGAGATAGAGGGAAACAAAAAGGAGGCAAAAACAAAAGACCGAAAGGAGATGAGGAAAAGTGGAGGGCAGAGAAACCCAAGGCAAAGAACAAAAAGGGCCATTGTACAGCAAAATTCTAAAAGGACAGAGGGTGTTAAAAAAACATGCCTAAAGGCTTTGTGTCTTAATGCAAGGAGTATCCGCAATAAGGTGGATGAATTAACTGTGCAAATAGATGTTAACAAATATGATGTGATTGGGATTACGGAGACGTGGCTCCAGGATGATCAGGGCTGGGAACTCAACATCCAGGGGTATTCAACATTCAGGAAGGATAGAATAAAAGGAAAAGGAGGTGGGGTAGCATTGCTGGTTAAGGAGGAGATTAAGGCAATAGTTAGGAAGGACATTAGCTTGGATGATGTGGAATCTATATGGGTAGAGCTGCAGAACACCAAAGGGCAAAAAACGTTAGTGGGAGTTGTGTACAGACCTCCAAACAGTAGTAGTGATGTTGGGGAGGGCATCAAACATGAAATTAGGGGTGCGTGCAATAAAGGTGCAGCAGTTATAATGGGTGACTTTAATATGCACATAGATTGGGCTAACCAAACTAGAAACAATACGGTGGAGGAGGATTTTCTGGAGTGCATAAGGGATGGTTTTTTAGACCAATATGTCAAGGAACCAACTAGGGGGGAGGCCATCTTAGACTGGATGTTATGTAATGAGAGAGGATTAATTAGCAATCTCGTTGTGCGAGGCCCCTTGGGGAAGAGTATCCATAATATGGTGGAATTCTGCATTGGGATGGAGAATGAAACAGTTAATTCAGAGACCATGGTCCAGAACTTAAAGAAGGCTAACTTTGAAGGTATGAGGCGTGAATTGGCTAGGATGGATTGGCGAATGATACTTAAGGGGTTGACTGTGGATGGGCAATGGCAGACATTTAGAGACCGCATGGATGAACTACAACAATTGTACATTCCTGTCTGGCATAAAAATAAAAAAGGGAAGGTGGCTCAACCGTGGCTATCAAGGGAAATCAGGGATAGCATTAAAGCCAAGGAAGTGGCATACAAATTGGCCAGAAATAGCAGCGAACCTGGGGACTGGGAGAAATTTAGAACTCAGCAGAGGAGGACAAAGGGTTTGATTAGGGCAGGGAAAATGGAGTATGAGAAGAAGCTTGCAGGGAACATTAAGACGGATTGCAAAAGTTTCTATAGATATGTAAAGAGAAAAAGGTTAGTAAAGACAAACGTAGGTCCGCTGCAGTCAGAATCAGGGGAAGTCATAACGGGGAACAAAGAAATGGCGGACCAATTGAACAAGTACTTTGGTTCGGTATTCACGAAGGAGGACACGAACAACCTTCTGGTTATAAAAGGGGTCGGGGGGTCTAGTAAGGAGGAGGAACTGAGGGAAATCCTTATTAGCCGGGAAATTGTGTTGGGGAAATTGATGGGATTGAAGGCCGATAAATCCCCAGGGCCTGATGGACTGCATCCCAGAGTACTTAAGGAGGTGGCCTTGGAAATAGTGGATGCGTTGACAGTCATTTTCCAACATTCCATTGACTCTGGATCAGTTCCTATGGAATGGAGGGTAGCCAATGTAACCCCACTTTTTAAAAAAGGAGGGAGAGAGAAAACAGGGAATTATAGACCGGTCAGCCTGACATCGGTAGTGGGTAAAATGATGGAATCAATTATTAAGGATGTCATAGCAGTGCATTTGGAAAGAGGTGACATGATAGGTCCAAGTCAGCATGGATTTGTGAAAGGGAAATCATGCTTGACAAATCTTCTGGAATTTTTTGAGGATGTTTCCAGTAGAGTGGATAAGGGAGAACCAGTTGATGTGGTATATTTGGACTTTCAGAAGGCGTTCGACAAGGTCCCACACAAGAGATTGATGTGCAAAGTTAGAGCACATGGGATTGGGGGTAGTGTACTGACATGGATTGAGAACTGGTTGTCAGACAGGAAGCAAAGAGTAGGAGTAAATGGGTATTTTTCAGAATGGCAGGCAGTGACTAGTGGGGTACCGCAAGGTTCTGTGCTGGGGCCTCAGCTGTTTACACTGTACATTAATGATTTAGATGAGGGGATTAAATGTAGTATCTCCAAATTTGCGGATGACACTAAGTTGGGTGGCAGTGTGAGCTGCGAGGAGGATGCTGTGAGGCTGCAGAGCGACTTGGATAGGTTAGGTGAGTGGGCAAATGCATGGCAGATGAAGTATAATGTGGATAAATGTGAGGTTATCCACTTTGGTGGTAAAAACAGAGAGACAGACTATTATCTGAATGGTGACAGATTAGGAAAAGGAGAGGTGCAAAGAGACCTGGGTGTCATGGTACATCAGTCATTGAAGGTTGGCATGCAGGTGCAGCAGGCGGTTAAGAAAGCAAATGGCATGTTGGCCTTCATAGCAAGGGGATTTGAGTACAGGGGCAGGGAGGTGTTGCTACAGTTGTACAGGGCATTGGTGAGGCCACACCTGGAGTATTGTGTACAGTTTTGGTCTCCTAACCTGAGGAAGGACATTCTTGCTATTGAGGGAGTGCAGCGAAGGTTCACCAGACTGATTCCCGGGATGGCGGGACTGACCTATCAAGAAAGACTGGATCAACTGGGCTTGTATTCACTGGAGTTCAGAAGAATGAGAGGGGACCTCATAGAAACATTTAAAATTCTGACGGGGTTAGACAGGTTAGATGCAGGAAGAATGTTCCCAATATTGGGGAAGTCCAGAACCAGAGGTCACAGTCCAAGGATAAGGGGTAAGCCATTTAGGACCGAGATGCGGAGGAACTTCTTCACCCAGAGAGTGGTGAACCTGTGGAATTCTCTACCACAGAAAGTTGTTGAGGCCAATTCACGAAATATATTCAAAAAGGAGTTAGATGAGGTCCTTACTACTAGGGGGATCAAGGGGTATGGCGAGAAAGCAGGAATGGGGTACTGAAGTTGAATGTTCAGCCATGAACTCATTGAATGGCGGTACAGGCTCGAAGGGCCGAATGGCCTACTCCTGCACCTATTTTCTATGTTTCTATGTTTCTATAATAGATTGAGTAGACTGGGTCTTTACTCATTGGAGTTCAGAAGGATGAGGGGTGATCGTATAGAAACATTTAAAATAATGAAAGGGATAGACAAGATAGAGGCAGAGAGGTTGTTTCCACTGGTTGGGGAGACTAGAACTAGGGGGCACAGCCTCAAAATATGGGGGAGCCAATTTAACACCGAGTTGAGAAGGAATTTCTTCTCCCAGAGGGTTGTGAATCTGTGGAATTCTCTGCCCAAGGAAGCAGTTGAAGCTAGCTCATTGAATGTATTCAAATCACAGATAGATAGATTTTTAACCAATAAGGGAGTTAAGGGTTACGGGGAGCGGGCGGGCAAGTGGAGCTGAGTCCACGGCCAGATCAGCCATGATCTTATTGAATGGCGGAGCAGGCTCGAGGTGCTAGATGGCCTACTCCTGTTCCTAATTCTTATGTTCTTATGAGTGGTACCAATTAACTCACGAACAGAGAACTCATCAGGGGGTCCGTATGCTCTCTCCAGCAACCATTCATAGTAGCTCTGTATAAGGTTAGGTCGAGTTCCTTTATATGATTCATCGCATAATACAAGCGTGAAGCGAATATGTTCGCGCATCTGTATTACGTGCGGTTAGTGCCCAAGTGCGTATGGCTAATACATCAACGTGTCAATGGATTCATGGATCCCTCCCCTACACACTCATTGGTTATGTCTTCATTATTCCCCAAACATTCTCCATCCACGAGTGACTGCATTAGTCCCTGAAAGCCTTCACATCCCTATCTCTCTCAGATATGTATTCCAGAGAACCCCCTCTCACTCCTGGTTCTCTGACACGTTGGAGCCAGTCCAGTAATTAAAATTCCACCCTCGCATCACCCCATACCAAACTGCTGGTCCCGGCATGTTTCTGTTTCACCCTTACGCTTACTTTATGATGTGCGAGGATACTTCATCGCAGTCAAGGCCACCTACGGTCCAAACATCCAGAGCCCGACCCCACTGCTGGCCAAGAATGAGGAAACACTCTTCAAGGACACCGAGGCAGTCAGGGCCCACTGGAAGGAGCATTTAGAAGATCTCCTCTGTCATGTATGTAGACCATGTATATTAACTGTATAGTCACATAAGGTGTGCCACCAGAGGGCACTGCGGTGGGAGACCTGAGGGTCACCTGCATAGATGTGCAGGGCCCAGTATAAAAGGCTGCCCACCATGCTTGTGCCTCACTCTGGAGTTGCAATAAATGGGACTAAGGTCACAACAGCTCAAGTACAATACTAGACCTCATGGAGTCATTCATAAGAGTATTAAAGACATAACAACTGGCGACGAGATTACGAACTTTCATGCAAAAATGATTAACGTTGGTGCATTAGAAAAGTTCTCAGAGGGTGAAGATTGGGAAGCCTTTACGGAGCGGCTCGACCAATATTTCGTAGCAAACGACCTGGTAGGCGATGATCCGGCCACGCTGGCAAATAAGCGCAGAGCTATCCTGTTGACCAGTTGTGCGCCCGCGGTCTACGGCCTCGTCAGGGACTTGCTTGCACCAGAGAAAAGAACGACCAAGTCATACGAGGATTTGAAAGTGCTAATTCGGGAGAAAGAGAGCATCCTCACGACCAGGCATTGATTTTATACACACTGCCGCCCCGAGGGCCAGGAAATCGCGAAGTACGTTGCCGACCTCAGGAGGCTGGCAGGACCGTGTGAATTCGGCGCATCCCTCGCCGATGCGTTGCGGGACGTCTTCATAATTGGCATCGGTCATGAGGCCCTCCTTCACAGGCGACTGTCTGCCGAAACCACCATCACTCTGCAGAAGGCCATCAGCATCAGCCAGGCGTTCATGACCTCAAGCTGCTGCTCCAAGCAGATGATAACTCACTCTCAGGACTCAAACCCGGCAAGTACTGTAAATAGAATGGCACATTTCACAGGCAGAACTGTTGAACAGACGTCAGACGTCCACCAAGTCGAAGGACCCGACCAGGTCCCTCAACTTCTCCATCACCGTCATGCTCTGCGGGGCACCGGAGCGGTCCCTCGACTCGAGGGTGCAGTTAAAATCCCCCCCGAGGACAATGCAGTCGCCGATGTCGACGGAGCCCAAAAGAGCGGACACTTTTTCGAAGAAGCGCGTTTGCTGCTAGCCGGGCTGAGGGGCGTACACGTTCACGAGATGGAGCGGCACGTCCCCCAGGCGAACAGTAAAGTGCAGCAAGCGGCCTGGCACGGGCTCCTCGACCCCCAAGATCTCCGGCTGAAAATGCGGGCCCAGCAAGATGGCCAGCCCACTAGAAGTGGCGGTGAGGTGGCTCATGCGGACCTCTCCTTGCTATTCCAGGAGCCACGTGGCTTCGTCTCCCGGAACGGTGTGGGTTTCTTGCAGGAAGCACACCGCATATTTCCCCTCCCGCAGGAGCGAAAAATTGTCAAATCTACGATGTGCCTCTCTGCCGCCGTTGATGTTGAGGCTGGCTATGGTTATCTTCATGACAAAAGCATAGTGCTAACCTATTGTGGGGTGGGGGTGAGTCTTTTGTTGACCTCCACTCCTTCAGCAGCCCAGCGAGGAACTTTTTGAGCCGGCGCAGCTCAAGGCCTTGCGCCTTTGATAAGGGCCCGCCCGCGGCCATGGTTTTAGCGGCGACGCGGACGGAATCGACGAGCAGCCCCGGCTCGGACCATCTTTCCAGGGCCAGATGGGCTCGGTTGCGGCGACCCTGGCTCTCGACCAAAAAGTCCCGGAGATCCTCTACGGGAATTAGGGGGGACTCAGCGGCGGGCACGAGGAAATCCACCGCCTCACTGGCGATGGACTCGAGATCTTCTCCCTCGTCCTCCACCGAGTCCCCGTCCTCCTCCGGGAGGTCGCCGCCAGCAGCCGGCCCGTCGACCGCACGAGGTACGGCAAACGGCCCGGCCGCTCCATCCGACCCTGGCTCTGCCCCGATCCCACCCCCAGGATCGTCGGCAGAGGAGTCCCCACTGGGCTCTTTTAGAATTGGTGCTGGGTCAGGAAGTGACAGCGGAAGGGGTTCCTCCTCTGCCCCAGGAACCAGGGAACACGGAGAGACCCGGCCATAGAAAATCCCCAGGCCCTCCAAGCGCTCCAGCTCCAAAGTAGGGGGCGAGGGTGAGTGTTCCTCCCCCTCCCCGCCGCCACCCCCGGCCCAGCGTGCACAGATTCATTAAAAGTGTTAATACTTTGTATTTCTGCCGAGTCGAGCAAATCCCGGGGGAAGTTGGATATTGGCTGGGCGGGCTCAGGTTCGGCCTTTTCGGCCCCGCCCGCCTCAGTCCCCGGGACCCTCGACCCGGCGGCTACGCATTCTTCCGCTGGCCCCACGCCCCCCACGACAGGCAGATCTTTCACGCCATCCCCGGGAGGCAGCGGCTGGGCAGCCTCGACTGCCTCACCCTCCCCGGGGACAGATTCCTCGTGCCTACGAGCAGTTTGGGGGCGCCGGCGGGCACCGACTCCTCCGCGGAGGGATGTTGTTCCCCCCCCGCCTCATTGGAGCGGCGCCTCCTTTTTTTCCTGGGGGTCACGGAGACAGGGAGACACCCGTGTCTGCCGAGGCCTCCCGCTCCACTCCCCCCTTTTTCTTATCTTGCCCGCGCCCGAGCCCCTCTGCGGTATTAGTCAAGGGCTCGGGCGCGGACTCAGGGCACCCCGCGCTCGCCGGTGACGGGGTTGGGCCGAGCGCGGTGAACAGCTTGTCTGGCGCACTAAGGGGACCCGCCTCTAGGCGTTTCGCCTTCTTCCGCGCCTTCTTTCCAGCCGGACGCACTCCCTCCCCCCCGCCGGGGGCCGTGAAAACAAAGGCCCCCGACGATGCCCATGCACCCACAGCTCCCGGCACGCGGACGCTACTAGGGGGAGGGGTGGCGGCGGCGCCAGCCTTGTCCGCCCTCGGTGGTTTGGTGGCTTTGGAGGCGGGGCAGTTCTTGCGAACGTGCCCCACCTCTCTGCAGGCATGGCACCGCTCGCCGTCCGACGTCCAAAAGACGCGGTAGGCAGTCCCCTCGTGCACCACATTAAAACTACCCTCTGTCGTCTCCTCCCGCGCCAGCCGGACAAAAAGCTGGCGGCGGAAGGAGAACACGTGGCGCAGGCTGTTCTCCCTGAGGCCGAGCGGTATGGGGTTGATCCCCGACCTTACCTCCCCCAGTTGGTGTAGGTGAGGGAGGAGGAGCTCAGCGGGAACAAAGGGCGGGACGTTTGATAGAATGACCCTCTGCGCGGTGGCCTCGAGAGGGTCCACTGGCAGGAACGCCCCGCCCACCGTGAGCCCCTTTTCAATGGCCAGGGACACCGCCCGCTCCGACCCCAGGAAGAACACGGCCTTCCCAGACATCTTGGAGGCTGCGACAATGGCCGAGGGGCCCACTACCCCAGCCATCGCCCGCACGCACTCCTCAATGCTCATTGTGGGGTGAGTGTAGCTCATGACCCCGTGTTTTTTAGTTATAAGTCTGAATGGTGGCAGGGCAGCAGGTGGCGCAGGAGGTGCCGTGGATGTGGATGCTGCCTGCGCATAAGTCCTAGCTGGCCCTGCCACCGGCGTGGATGGGGTCGCCATCACGGGGTCCCTTTAAGGGCTACACCCACCCCAAAGTCACAGGCCTTAATGGTCTTTAAATGGCCTCGTTTAATAGACGGAGCAGAGGAGCTCTTAACGAGGCACACCTCTCCCCTAGTTGACAATTGGGGAGGGGCCTTGCCCCCTCTGCTCAATTGTCTTAATTGTTTTATATTTTTCCAATCAATTTGGGAGGAAAAGGGCTCTCAGAGAGAGAGGGGAGAGACAGAGAGTAACAGAGAAAGAGAGAGGGGGGTGGGAAGGGGGGCAAACTGCGAGGGCAGGTCTCCCCTCGCAGCTGTGGGTGGGTGCAATCCCCAGATGGCAAACAAAAATAGGCTTTGGGGTGGTCTTCGGGTGAGGGGAGAAGATGTCTTCACCTGGGGCAGCTGGAGCCACACAGGCACACACTCCCAACGATGTTAATTAGGGTGGATTAATTGTTTCTTCAGCCTGGTAGCTCCAGCTATCCCAGGCTAGGCAATGGGGGAGGGGTGCTTCAAAGGTGTGTGGGGCCTAGTTGTAAGCAAGTTCCGGCCCCCGACTGGTCTTCTTTCCTCCCCCCACCGATACAGCAAAGTCTTTTAGGGACTGCACCAATACACCCACCTGTAGAATGGTAGAGTCTCCCTCCTTCCACACTGGATGTTGTTGTTGGTCTTTCCCCCTCTCTCCAACTCTTTGTAGAAATGGTGAAGTTGTTCAAGTTTTCTGCTTTTTTCCCTCTCCCTCTGGGTGAAAGTTGGTGGTGAAGCCCCTTCCTTCCTTCCTTCCTTCTCTTCCTGGGCTGATTCACAGGCCCAGCCAGGAGCAAAAGCAGCAGCTCCTTCTCTCACTGCTCACAGCTCCAACTGTTTAGGCCACGCCTCTACTGCTCCACAATTGGCCCAGGTGCAACAGGTAATCAGGAAGGCGAATGGAATATTGGCCTTCATTGCGAGAGGGATGGAGTACAAAAGCAGGGAGGTCCTGCTGCAATTGTATAGGGTATTGGTGAGGCCGCACCTGGAGTACTGCGAGCAGTTTTGGTCACCTTACTTAAGGAAGAATATACTAGCTTTGGAGGGAGTACAGAGACGATTCACTAGGCTGATTCCGGAGAGGCGGGAGTCGCGAGAGGCAGCGGCCTATAAAAGGCTCAGCAGTCCGGGGAGCATCGAGAGAGGCGGGAGTCGAGAGAGGCAGCGGCCTATAAAAGGCTCAGCAGTCCGGGGAGCGTCGAGAGAGGCGGGAATCGAGAGAGGCAGCGGCCTATAAAAGGCTCAGCAGTCCGGGGAGCGTCGAGAGAGGCGGGAATCGAGAGAGGCAGCGGCCTATAAAAGGCTCAGCAGTCCGGGGAGCATCGAGAGAGGCGGGAGTCGAGAGAGGCAGCGGTCTATAAAAGGCTCAGCAGTCCGGGGAGCGTCGAGAGAGGCGGGAGTTGAGAGAGGCAGCGGCCTATAAAAGGCTCAGCAGTCCGGGGAGAGTCGAGAGAGGCGGGAGTCGAGAGAGGCAGCGGCCTATAAATGGCTCAGCAGTCCGGGTACCGGTGCAGCTCCAGCTGAGAGAAGTCAAAAAAGAAGTAGAAAGAAATCAAAAGGTGACGTCACAGCCAAAGTGGTAAGTGATTGGCTGCTGATTGGTGAGTAGTTTTTCTTTTTCTTTATTAATCAGTAACTTTTAACATTGTTGTCGGCAATTTAAGTGTATCTAAGGGTTAAGTCATGGCAGGACAGCTCGGTCACGTGATATGCTCCTCCTGTACCATGTGGGAACACGGGGACAACACCAGTGTCCCTGACGACTACATGTGCGGGAAGTGTGTCCACCTCCGGCTACTGACGGTCCGCATTGCGGAGTTGGAGCTGAAGGTGCAGGACATTCTAAAAAGGGAGGGAGAACAGCCAGTTGTCGTGGTGCACGTTGGTACCAATGACATAGGTAAAAAAAGGGATGAGTTCCTACGAAATGAATTTAAGGAGCTAGGAGCTAAATTAAAAAGTAGGACCTCAAAAGTAGTAATCTCGGGATTGCTACCAGTGCCACGTGCTAGTCAGAGTAGGAATCGCAGGATAGCTCAGATGAATACGTGGCTTGAGCAATGGTGCAGCAGGGAGGGATTCAAATTCCTGGGGCATTGGAACCGGTTCTGGGGGAGGTGGGACCAGTACAATCCGGACGGTCTGCACCTGGGCAGAATCGGAACCAATGTCTTCGGGGGAGTGTTTGCTAGTGCTGTTGGGGAGGAGTTAAACTAATATGGCAGGGGGATGGGAACCAATGCAGGGAGATAGAGGGAAACAAAAAGGAGGCAAAAACAAAAGACCGAAAGGAGATGAGGAAAAGTGGAGGGCAGAGAAACCCAAGGCAAAGAACAAAAAGGGCCATTGTACAGCAAAATTCTAAAAGGACAGAGGGTGTTAAAAAAACATGCCTAAAGGCTTTGTGTCTTAATGCAAGGAGTATCCGCAATAAGGTGGATGAATTAACTGTGCAAATAGATGTTAACAAATATGATGTGATTGGGATTACGGAGACGTGGCTCCAGGATGATCAGGGCTGGGAACTCAACATCCAGGGGTATTCAACATTCAGGAAGGATAGAATAAAAGGAAAAGGAGGTGGGGTAGCATTGCTGGTTAAGGAGGAGATTAAGGCAATAGTTAGGAAGGACATTAGCTTGGATGATGTGGAATCTATATGGGTAGAGCTGCAGAACACCAAAGGGCAAAAAACGTTAGTGGGAGTTGTGTACAGACCTCCAAACAGTAGTAGTGATGTTGGGGAGGGCATCAAACATGAAATTAGGGGTGCGTGCAATAAAGGTGCAGCAGTTATAATGGGTGACTTTAATATGCACATAGATTGGGCTAACCAAACTAGAAACAATACGGTGGAGGAGGATTTTCTGGAGTGCATAAGGGATGGTTTTTTAGACCAATATGTCAAGGAACCAACTAGGGGGGAGGCCATCTTAGACTGGATGTTATGTAATGAGAGAGGATTAATTAGCAATCTCGTTGTGCGAGGCCCCTTGGGGAAGAGTATCCATAATATGGTGGAATTCTGCATTGGGATGGAGAATGAAACAGTTAATTCAGAGACCATGGTCCAGAACTTAAAGAAGGCTAACTTTGAAGGTATGAGGCGTGAATTGGCTAGGATGGATTGGCGAATGATACTTAAGGGGTTGACTGTGGATGGGCAATGGCAGACATTTAGAGACCGCATGGATGAACTACAACAATTGTACATTCCTGTCTGGCATAAAAATAAAAAAGGGAAGGTGGCTCAACCGTGGCTATCAAGGGAAATCAGGGATAGCATTAAAGCCAAGGAAGTGGCATACAAATTGGCCAGAAATAGCAGCGAACCTGGGGACTGGGAGAAATTTAGAACTCAGCAGAGGAGGACAAAGGGTTTGATTAGGGCAGGGAAAATGGAGTATGAGAAGAAGCTTGCAGGGAACATTAAGACGGATTGCAAAAGTTTCTATAGATATGTAAAGAGAAAAAGGTTAGTAAAGACAAACGTAGGTCCGCTGCAGTCAGAATCAGGGGAAGTCATAACGGGGAACAAAGAAATGGCGGACCAATTGAACAAGTACTTTGGTTCGGTATTCACGAAGGAGGACACGAACAACCTTCTGGTTATAAAAGGGGTCGGGGGGTCTAGTAAGGAGGAGGAACTGAGGGAAATCCTTATTAGCCGGGAAATTGTGTTGGGGAAATTGATGGGATTGAAGGCCGATAAATCCCCAGGGCCTGATGGACTGCATCCCAGAGTACTTAAGGAGGTGGCCTTGGAAATAGTGGATGCGTTGACAGTCATTTTCCAACATTCCATTGACTCTGGATCAGTTCCTATGGAATGGAGGGTAGCCAATGTAACCCCACTTTTTAAAAAAGGAGGGAGAGAGAAAACAGGGAATTATAGACCGGTCAGCCTGACATCGGTAGTGGGTAAAATGATGGAATCAATTATTAAGGATGTCATAGCAGTGCATTTGGAAAGAGGTGACATGATAGGTCCAAGTCAGCATGGATTTGTGAAAGGGAAATCATGCTTGACAAATCTTCTGGAATTTTTTGAGGATGTTTCCAGTAGAGTGGATAAGGGAGAACCAGTTGATGTGGTATATTTGGACTTTCAGAAGGCGTTCGACAAGGTCCCACACAAGAGATTGATGTGCAAAGTTAGAGCACATGGGATTGGGGGTAGTGTACTGACATGGATTGAGAACTGGTTGTCAGACAGGAAGCAAAGAGTAGGAGTAAATGGGTATTTTTCAGAATGGCAGGCAGTGACTAGTGGGGTACCGCAAGGTTCTGTGCTGGGGCCTCAGCTGTTTACACTGTACATTAATGATTTAGATGAGGGGATTAAATGTAGTATCTCCAAATTTGCGGATGACACTAAGTTGGGTGGCAGTGTGAGCTGCGAGGAGGATGCTGTGAGGCTGCAGAGCGACTTGGATAGGTTAGGTGAGTGGGCAAATGCATGGCAGATGAAGTATAATGTGGATAAATGTGAGGTTATCCACTTTGGTGGTAAAAACAGAGAGACAGACTATTATCTGAATGGTGACAGATTAGGAAAAGGAGAGGTGCAAAGAGACCTGGGTGTCATGGTACATCAGTCATTGAAGGTTGGCATGCAGGTGCAGCAGGCGGTTAAGAAAGCAAATGGCATGTTGGCCTTCATAGCAAGGGGATTTGAGTACAGGGGCAGGGAGGTGTTGCTACAGTTGTACAGGGCATTGGTGAGGCCACACCTGGAGTATTGTGTACAGTTTTGGTCTCCTAACCTGAGGAAGGACATTCTTGCTATTGAGGGAGTGCAGCGAAGGTTCACCAGACTGATTCCCGGGATGGCGGGACTGACCTATCAAGAAAGACTGGATCAACTGGGCTTGTATTCACTGGAGTTCAGAAGAATGAGAGGGGACCTCATAGAAACATTTAAAATTCTGACGGGGTTAGACAGGTTAGATGCAGGAAGAATGTTCCCAATATTGGGGAAGTCCAGAACCAGAGGTCACAGTCCAAGGATAAGGGGTAAGCCATTTAGGACCGAGATGCGGAGGAACTTCTTCACCCAGAGAGTGGTGAACCTGTGGAATTCTCTACCACAGAAAGTTGTTGAGGCCAATTCACGAAATATATTCAAAAAGGAGTTAGATGAGGTCCTTACTACTAGGGGGATCAAGGGGTATGGCGAGAAAGCAGGAATGGGGTACTGAAGTTGAATGTTCAGCCATGAACTCATTGAATGGCGGTACAGGCTCGAAGGGCCGAATGGCCTACTCCTGCACCTATTTTCTATGTTTCTATGTTTCTATAATAGATTGAGTAGACTGGGTCTTTACTCATTGGAGTTCAGAAGGATGAGGGGTGATCGTATAGAAACATTTAAAATAATGAAAGGGATAGACAAGATAGAGGCAGAGAGGTTGTTTCCACTGGTTGGGGAGACTAGAACTAGGGGGCACAGCCTCAAAATATGGGGGAGCCAATTTAACACCGAGTTGAGAAGGAATTTCTTCTCCCAGAGGGTTGTGAATCTGTGGAATTCTCTGCCCAAGGAAGCAGTTGAAGCTAGCTCATTGAATGTATTCAAATCACAGATAGATAGATTTTTAACCAATAAGGGAGTTAAGGGTTACGGGGAGCGGGCGGGCAAGTGGAGCTGAGTCCACGGCCAGATCAGCCATGATCTTATTGAATGGCGGAGCAGGCTCGAGGTGCTAGATGGCCTACTCCTGTTCCTAATTCTTATGTTCTTATGAGTGGTACCAATTAACTCACGAACAGAGAACTCATCAGGGGGTCCGTATGCTCTCTCCAGCAACCATTCATAGTAGCTCTGTATAAGGTTAGGTCGAGTTCCTTTATATGATTCATCGCATAATACAAGCGTGAAGCGAATATGTTCGCGCATCTGTATTACGTGCGGTTAGTGCCCAAGTGCGTATGGCTAATACATCAACGTGTCAATGGATTCATGGATCCCTCCCCTACACACTCATTGGTTATGTCTTCATTATTCCCCAAACATTCTCCATCCACGAGTGACTGCATTAGTCCCTGAAAGCCTTCACATCCCTATCTCTCTCAGATATGTATTCCAGAGAACCCCCTCTCACTCCTGGTTCTCTGACACGTTGGAGCCAGTCCAGTAATTAAAATTCCACCCTCGCATCACCCCATACCAAACTGCTGGTCCCGGCATGTTTCTGTTTCACCCTTACGCTTACTTTATGATGTGCGAGGATACTTCATCGCAGTCAAGGCCACCTACGGTCCAAACATCCAGAGCCCGACCCCACTGCTGGCCAAGAATGAGGAAACACTCTTCAAGGACACCGAGGCAGTCAGGGCCCACTGGAAGGAGCATTTAGAAGATCTCCTCTGTCATGTATGTAGACCATGTATATTAACTGTATAGTCACATAAGGTGTGCCACCAGAGGGCACTGCGGTGGGAGACCTGAGGGTCACCTGCATAGATGTGCAGGGCCCAGTATAAAAGGCTGCCCACCATGCTTGTGCCTCACTCTGGAGTTGCAATAAATGGGACTAAGGTCACAACAGCTCAAGTACAATACTAGACCTCATGGAGTCATTCATAAGAGTATTAAAGACATAACAACTGGCGACGAGATTACGAACTTTCATGCAAAAATGATTAACGTTGGTGCATTAGAAAAGTTCTCAGAGGGTGAAGATTGGGAAGCCTTTACGGAGCGGCTCGACCAATATTTCGTAGCAAACGACCTGGTAGGCGATGATCCGGCCACGCTGGCAAATAAGCGCAGAGCTATCCTGTTGACCAGTTGTGCGCCCGCGGTCTACGGCCTCGTCAGGGACTTGCTTGCACCAGAGAAAAGAACGACCAAGTCATACGAGGATTTGAAAGTGCTAATTCGGGAGAAAGAGAGCATCCTCACGGCCAGGCATTGATTTTATACACACTGCCGCCCCGAGGGCCAGGAAATCGCGAAGTACGTTGCCGACCTCAGGAGGCTGGCAGGACCGTGTGAATTCGGCGCATCCCTCGCCGATGCGTTGCGGGACGTCTTCATAATTGGCATCGGTCATGAGGCCCTCCTTCACAGGCGACTGTCTGCCGAAACCACCATCACTCTGCAGAAGGCCATCAGCATCAGCCAGGCGTTCATGACCTCAAGCTGCTGCTCCAAGCAGATGATAACTCACTCTCAGGACTCAAACCCGGCAAGTACTGTAAATAGAATGGCACATTTCACAGGCAGAACTGTTGAACAGACGTCAGACGTCCACCAAGTCGAAGGACCCGACCAGGTCCCTCAACTTCTCCATCACCGTCATGCTCTGCGGGGCACCGGAGCGGTCCCTCGACTCGAGGGTGCAGTTAAAATCCCCCCCGAGGACAATGCAGTCGCCGATGTCGACGGAGCCCAAAAGAGCGGACACTTTTTCGAAGAAGCGCGTTTGCTGCTAGCCGGGCTGAGGGGCGTACACGTTCACGAGATGGAGCGGCACGTCCCCCAGGCGAACAGTAAAGTGCAGCAAGCGGCCTGGCACGGGCTCCTCGACCCCCAAGATCTCCGGCTGAAAATGCGGGCCCAGCAAGATGGCCAGCCCACTAGAAGTGGCGGTGAGGTGGCTCATGCGGACCTCTCCTTGCTATTCCAGGAGCCACGTGGCTTCGTCTCCCGGAACGGTGTGGGTTTCTTGCAGGAAGCACACCGCATATTTCCCCTCCCGCAGGAGCGAAAAATTGTCAAATCTACGATGTGCCTCTCTGCCGCCGTTGATGTTGAGGCTGGCTATGGTTATCTTCATGACAAAAGCATAGTGCTAACCTATTGTGGGGTGGGGGTGAGTCTTTTGTTGACCTCCACTCCTTCAGCAGCCCAGCGAGGAACTTTTTGAGCCGGCGCAGCTCAAGGCCTTGCGCCTTTGATAAGGGCCCGCCCGCGGCCATGGTTTTAGCGGCGACGCGGACGGAATCGACGAGCAGCCCCGGCTCGGACCATCTTTCCAGGGCCAGATGGGCTCGGTTGCGGCGACCCTGGCTCTCGACCAAAAAGTCCCGGAGATCCTCTACGGGAATTAGGGGGGACTCAGCGGCGGGCACGAGGAAATCCACCGCCTCACTGGCGATGGACTCGAGATCTTCTCCCTCGTCCTCCACCGAGTCCCCGTCCTCCTCCGGGAGGTCGCCGCCAGCAGCCGGCCCGTCGACCGCACGAGGTACGGCAAACGGCCCGGCCGCTCCATCCGACCCTGGCTCTGCCCCGATCCCACCCCCAGGATCGTCGGCAGAGGAGTCCCCACTGGGCTCTTTTAGAATTGGTGCTGGGTCAGGAAGTGACAGCGGAAGGGGTTCCTCCTCTGCCCCAGGAACCAGGGAACACGGAGAGACCCGGCCATAGAAAATCCCCAGGCCCTCCAAGCGCTCCAGCTCCAAAGTAGGGGGCGAGGGTGAGTGTTCCTCCCCCTCCCCGCCGCCACCCCCGGACCAGCGTGCACAGATTCATTAAAAGTGTTAATACTTTGTATTTCTGCCGAGTCGAGCAAATCCCGGGGGAAGTTGGATATTGGCTGGGCGGGCTCAGGTTCGGCCTTTTCGGCCCCGCCCGCCTCAGTCCCCGGGACCCTCGACCCGGCGGCTACGCATTCTTCCGCTGGCCCCACGCCCCCCACGACAGGCAGATCTTTCACGCCATCCCCGGGAGGCAGCGGCTGGGCAGCCTCGACTGCCTCACCCTCCCCGGGGACAGATTCCTCGTGCCTACGAGCAGTTTGGGGGCGCCGGCGGGCACCGACTCCTCCGCGGAGGGATGTTGTTCCCCCCCCGCCTCATTGGAGCGGCGCCTCCTTTTTTTCCTGGGGGTCACGGAGACAGGGAGACACCCGTGTCTGCCGAGGCCTCCCGCTCCACTCCCCCCTTTTTCTTATCTTGCCCGCGCCCGAGCCCCTCTGCGGTATTAGTCAAGGGCTCGGGCGCGGACTCAGGGCACCCCGCGCTCGCCGGTGACGGGGTTGGGCCGAGCGCGGTGAACAGCTTGTCTGGCGCACTAAGGGGACCCGCCTCTAGGCGTTTCGCCTTCTTCCGCGCCTTCTTTCCAGCCGGACGCACTCCCTCCCCCCCGCCGGGGGCCGTGAAAACAAAGGCCCCCGACGATGCCCATGCACCCACAGCTCCCGGCACGCGGACGCTACTAGGGGGAGGGGTGGCGGCGGCGCCAGCCTTGTCCGCCCTCGGTGGTTTGGTGGCTTTGGAGGCGGGGCAGTTCTTGCGAACGTGCCCCACCTCTCTGCAGGCATGGCACCGCTCGCCGTCCGACGTCCAAAAGACGCGGTAGGCAGTCCCCTCGTGCACCACATTAAAACTACCCTCTGTCGTCTCCTCCCGCGCCAGCCGGACAAAAAGCTGGCGGCGGAAGGAGAACACGTGGCGCAGGCTGTTCTCCCTGAGGCCGAGCGGTATGGGGTTGATCCCCGACCTTACCTCCCCCAGTTGGTGTAGGTGAGGGAGGAGGAGCTCAGCGGGAACAAAGGGCGGGACGTTTGATAGAATGACCCTCTGCGCGGTGGCCTCGAGAGGGTCCACTGGCAGGAACGCCCCGCCCACCGTGAGCCCCTTTTCAATGGCCAGGGACACCGCCCGCTCCGACCCCAGGAAGAACACGGCCTTCCCAGACATCTTGGAGGCTGCGACAATGGCCGAGGGGCCGACTACCCCAGCCATCGCCCGCACGCACTCCTCAATGCTCATTGTGGGGTGAGTGTAGCTCTTGACCCCGTGTTTCTTAGTTATAAGTCTGAATGGTGGCAGGGCAGCAGGTGGCGCAGGAGGTGCCGTGGATGTGGATGCCGCCTGCGCATAAGTCCTAGCTGGCCCTGCCACCGGCGTGGATGGGGTCGCCATCACGGGGTCCCTTTAAGGGCTACACCCACCCCAAAGTCACAGGCCTTAATGGTCTTTAAATGGCCTCGTTTAATAGACGGAGCAGAGGAGCTCTTAACGAGGCACACCTCTCCCCTAGTTGACAATTGGGGAGGGGCCTTGCTCCCTCTGCTCAGTTGTCTTAATTGTTTTATATTTTTCCAATCAATTTGGGAGGAAAAGGGCTCTCAGAGAGAGAGGGGAGAGACAGAGAGTAACAGAGAAAGA